>NC_091825.1:137301843-137601843 GCF_038994185.2 Dermacentor albipictus | reverse complement strand
TCTTGCCACTATTATAATTTAACAACTGTTTGCTTATATGAATATCAAACAAAACGAAATAATTTTCATGTCAAATGTGACTTGATTATAACAAGTTTTAGCTGTATACCTTTTGAGAAGCTTTCACTGCTGAATTCTGATTATTTCCTCTAAAGTTGCTATCAGTCTGCAACTTTCTTTATGTGCTTTTTCCTTCTTTGTTTTTTATTATAGGGTGGCATGTACCTCCTGCAGTTGATGGACAACTATGCTGTCACTGGCATCACATTACTATTTATAGTGTTCTTCCAGGCTGTCGCACTATCGTGGATATATGGTGAGCACATATACATAGCTAACATTTCATTATAAATTCGAGTCCACATTGGACTTCTGTCGGCTGACAAGACCTCTCTTTCTCTTTTATTTTTTTGTAGGAACAAGCAACATCTCTGATAACATCAAAGAAATGCTTGGACGTCGCCCAAGTGCCCTCTTCCGGATGAGCTGGTCAATCTTTATACCAGTCGTGTGTGTGGTAAGCATAAAACAGCAGTTTTATTTTCTATGTCATTTCCTACAAAACCCTCTATGCTTCCATCACAATGGGTTGCAAAATTTTCTAAGGCATTTGGCTGTGCCTAGCTGAGATTGCTAGTTCCATGTTCTAAAGCTTTATTTGTGATCCACGTAGCATCAAAATAAAATGGAAGGGGTCTCGCTCTATTTACGCAGAATCATATAAAATAACCGTGTTTTTTTTTATGTTAACTCACATTAAATAGAGGAAAGCTTTGCTTGTTCCCAGGTAAAGCTACTCGTGCTTTTCCATTGTGAGATTACAAGTACATAGGCAAGAAGATTCTTATCTCATGTGGCTGGCCAGAGGGACACTACTTTGGGGGCATGCTGTATGCCTGCAGCACATCTTTTTTATTATTGTTATTCTCCTTTCCTTCTTATTGAGATGTTGTACCAATACTGATTTAAGATGGTGATAAAGTGTTATGCACCTCCTTATTTGACTGTGCAGGCCATATTCCTGTTCTCTGTGATCAAGTACCAACCGATTGTGTATGCCAAGACATATGAATACCCATGGTGGGGCGAGATGCTAGGATGGTTCATGGCACTCGCCTCCATGGTCATGATTCCTGCGTACATGATCTACTTCCTCCTCACCACACCTGGCTCTCTACGAGAGGTAAGGCAGGAGATACAGCATCGCAAACTAACTACCGTATTTACTCGCATAATGATCGCACTCGCGTAATGATCGCACCCCTAAATTTTGTCGTCAAAATTCGATTTTTTTTATTCCCCGCGTAATGATCGCACCCCAAACTTGCCGCAGCGATATGTCGTGTGCTAAGTCTAGCTAATAATGATCGCGCTTACTATCTGTCGAATGCAACGCGAACGACTCTTCAAGACAAGCCAAGCGGCCTGCACGCACCAAACATTAAGTAGATGCCTCATTTCATTACTTTCGTCACTTTCCGCACATCTATGACAAAATGAGGTACAACCAAACTTGCCTTTATTATGGGTTGGCTTTATAATGGTAGATCTCAACAAAAACAATAAAGGCGCATTTCGACTCTTTTCATCTGCTTTTGTACTCGTGAGCACGCAACAAATCGCGCGCGGCAATGATAGTAGCCACGTTTACTTGATACGATAAAAGTGCACCCTATTCATACGCCGACGCTTGTAACACAGCTAAGATATTCGCCCACCCTTAGCGGAAACGTGCCGTATTAGGATAGTAGTGAAGACAGATGTCGCAGTTTCCGCAGCACGTCACCCATGCATTTCTATGTCACTGGCAGCTAAGCGCGCCCACCTGTTTCTGTCCCCTCAAAGTGGACATGGCTACGTTACTGTCGCAAACTTGCCGATATTAACGATATTATTCATCACTGATACGGAAGAAACTGTTTCAATACACGTAATGTACTCACGAGAAGAAAAAAAAATCGCGTTCGGCGCGCTCGGCTTGCTCCGCCGGCCGCCATTTTTGTTTTGGTGTCCCGCACCCGCAGTCTCGCATCCCGCAGCAAACGCGGGGCGAAAAAAAAAAAAATTTTTTTTCGCGGTAAATTTAACCCGCGTAATGATCGCACCCCTGAATTTGCGTCAATTTTTCTGACAAAAAAAGTGCGATCATTATGCGAGTAAATACGGTAGTTTATCAGTCTTATGGTGAGATGTCATGTAGTTAGCAAAAATTTTGGTCATAAGCCAAGACCACTTCATTGAATACTGGTGGCTCAAAAAGGCAGGTCATTTACATAATTTAACAGTCATTTATTTAATTAAGCATCAACGTACAAATTCACTTCTAGAAGTGAATTGAAAAGCCTAATTTGCCAGTGGTCTTCTGGGAAATGTATTTTTGACTTGTGGATTAATTGCTGGTTGTGTTGATATAATGTATCATTGCATGAAAGCTGGGTACGATGCAATTGGACACAAAATAAGCAGAAGTTTAAGCATGACAGGAAAGAGTGTAATGTCTCTTCTTCACTCTTTCTTGTCCTAGTCTTACTTCTCTCTGTTTCTCGTCCCGTTACACCATTATAAGTATGAACCAGCTAGCCCAGCAGCAAGTATAGTGATGCATGCAGGTTGATTATGCCCTAGTGATGCCAAACTATCGATAGTACTATATCAATACTATTGATAGTTCAGTCAGTATGTGTTAGTATCAATAGGTTTTTGAAACAATGATAGTGCAAAAAAGTATATCAATAGTATTACCATCCATAGCACTATTGATAGTGCGGTAGATTTCCATTAATATGACTCCGGTTAATTCGATTTTTTGGCTAATCCGATCTCGACCAAAGATCCCTGTCGGTGCCAATGCATTTTCATGGGCCCAAACTTTTGTTATTTCAATCCTAAAATTTGCCTTCGCCAGATAATTCGAACGTGACGAGCCGGCATGCTCGTGCCTTACCACTATGGTGACTCCAATAGCGACCCTTTTAGTAATGTCTGTCTCGCCGGAGCTTGGGGGGACAGTGAATACGTTGAACACACGTCATCTCCCATCGAAAATGCCCATTTTAGGCCTGCCCTAAGATGATTTTCAAGCAACAACCATGATTTAAAATGTCTGATTACGGTATTTAACCGATTCTAATGATGCCTCCCCCCTTTCTTTTTCTTGCTGTTTTTTAAAAGTCGGGCCGATAATTGCCTGCGCTGTGCAATTGGACATGAAATGAATACTGGCTTTAAAGCTGACTTTAAAAATCGTGCGGCAAAACTGAATTTGCCACTATGGCTCAACAGTATTAGACCCTTGCCAATTTTTCTTTTCTAAAGAGATTGGGTGAGCATTAGATTTGTACTTTGTTTAGGAGTTTTAATGTCATTTCTACACTAATTTTCTACTTTGGACATAGAAAATTGGCAAGCGTTTGTTTCCAGGACGTGTTAGAATCGGGCAAATACTTCCAAATGAATCAGCGGTGTGTTCTGGCATTTTTTCTGCATCTTGCTTAATTTGACACGCCAGATAATTTAATCAATTTCGCTGGCCCCCTCAGGTTCGAATTAATGGAAGTCGACTGTATTTTGATATTTTGGCATGAAACTATCGATAGTAAAACAAAGGCTATTGGTGGTAGCACTTTTGTTAGTACTATCAATAGTATTATGATAGTTTGCTATTGACAGTGATATCAATAATTTTGAGATTTCTGGCTAGTAATATTGCCATAAACTTTGCTGTGATGCCCAGTTCATGCAGTTGGGAACAGTAAAACGTCACCAAGTTTGTGCCGCAGTGTTTATGTCCGGTACATTCAATGATCTTACATTATTGATAATGCGCTATCGATAGTAGATAGCACAAAAACTCTAAATAGTACCATCTATAGTAAACTATTGATATCAACAGTACTATCGAGCCACTGTGCTATCGATAACGTAAAATCATATGTAAACACTGTAAACTTGGGTGACATTTCCAGGTGGCCAATTGCATGAACTAAGCGTTACTGATGGTCAGTTATAGCAACATTTCTGGCAGTATCACTAGCCAGAAATTGCAAAACTATCGATATATCGTAATACTATCGACAGTACTATAGCTAGTACTAACATCAATTGTTTTTGTGCTATCAATATTTTCATAGTGATATGTTGTAATACTATCAATGTTCAATTCACAGATAGTTTTGCATCACTGTTATGCTCCCTATATGGAAAAGGTTACTAGTGGTCTGTAAGTCAGATTGTATAATGATGAGGATGTTGATGATGAAATAGAATGATGACAACACTGACCAATATTGTTGCCTCATTCCTTCCTTCCAGAGGATCCTAGCAGGTGTTACTCCACAGCTAGTGGGACATGACGAGAAAGAGGAGAAGGAGTACACGTTTAGCAATGGGGCCCTTCAGCCGTAGACACTCAAGACCAAGTTCACCGTCGACAAGATCATCATGCGTCATTTCATCTCATCAACCATTGCACCCACGCATTGTATCTATGCATCACCTTCGTGTACGACATCACCTATTTTTGTGGATCAAGTGTGTGTTCACACTGCCTGCTCTACTCAACATCGCCAGTAAATTATAATGCAATGCACATTCACACATGAATGAAAACACTCTTGTGTTTTTTTTTTGCATATAAAGAGAATCAAAAAGCCTTTGACCTTTGTTTTATTCTTACTACTGCGACAAAATAGGAGCAGTAAATTTTACTGTGTGTGCGCTCTAGGGAAACATGGTGGTTGGAATACAGATTTTGTTAACAACTTGAACTTAACAAAGTTCGTGCTGCTTATTATCGAGCGCAGATAAATGCACTTCCTCTCAACTCAAGTAGCCTCTGCACTTCTAATACAGGTCAGCCATTCCTGCTATGGAGGATATGCTCTGTGTAGAAACATGTCCCCGCTTAATGAGCCGCCTACCGGTAAACGATTAAAAAGCACATGATAATGAAATACTATACTGATAACTTAGCAATTGCAGAGGAGCATTGTGTGGGCACAGTGGTGACATTAGTAAAGCGATTGTGCTGCATTTTAACCATACAAAGGGGGAAGTGCCTGTCAGCATCCAAGAAGGTCCCATCCAAGAAGGATACAGGAATTACCCTTTGTGGAAAATCTAACAACAATTGATGCCTCCAAGAACTGCAGATGTGGTACCTGGTACTTTCTTGCATCTTCCACACATCTGCACCTCCCCCCCTTTTCAATTTTTACATATTGTTTGCATCTTAATGTGCCTGAAAATATCTTTATAATGTCGAAGGCCTCTACAATGAAATGACCTGTATAACTGCGGAATAATTTTGTCCCGGTTTTATTGTGAACTGTACTGTGCGCGACCTTTACAACGGAGTGGTCTGTATAACAAATGAATTCCGAGACCCCAAGCACTTTGTTATAAAGGCGTTCGACTGCAGTGTGTACGCTATTCGTCTGCATGAACGTGAAATACACTTCTAGAAATGGCTTCTCTGCAATAAAAAATATTGTGGGAAGAAGCCCCTTTTGCAATCTCGACATACTGAACAAACAGCGCAGACAACAAGACTGCGGGGGCAATACAATACGGACGCTGGCAATCAAATTGTGGTTTATTCAAGGAACGGATATATATATATATATATATATAAAGAGAAAGGCGGGAAGCAAGGAAGATAGCCAATGTCACATACACACTCAAAAACAAAAACACACACAATTAAAGCTGTGGATTATGAGGCATCCAATGATGCAAGAGCTACGATCCGCTGGCAACTACCAACTGCAACTATCACGCGAGCAAACTAAAGGAACTTGTAATTAAATAAGCAAGAAAGGCAGCGATAACAAACAACTAATTACCAAACGGACTACAAAAACAAAAGTACACGTGGGAACGGTTTTGAAAATGAGCGTGCCAGGTGAGTAATAATCTGCAAAAAAATCAAACAGGTGCTAGTTGTGGAGATATAAAACCTCTTTATCATGTAGTAAAACACTCCATGCACATAACACATAACCTCTTTTTTTAATCATGTACGCTTGATTCCCAAATCTCACGTGCTCACTGTCCCCGGTATATACAAACTGCACAGGCCACATCAAAAAGAGGTGAGCACCCATATGTGTTAAAATCCAATGCCAAGGTGCTGACTATTCCTTTCAACAATTTCAAATGTTCCTGCAACTTGATCATTTAGACGTACACCTAATATTCTATGTTTGATTCAACTGAGCTATTCCCAAGGCATATTAAAGCAGCGCGATGGAACGAGTACAAGAACAGAACTAAAATAGGACTAGCACTGACTGCCAAACAAAACTTTATTGGAATACACCAGCCACTTATAGTTTGTCAAAAAACAACAACGAAGAAGCATCAATAAGGTTTAGCTGGCACTGCAGCAGCAGTGTAACACAGCAGTGTAAGCAGTGTAAACAGCAAAGCAGTGTAACAAAGCAGCGTAAACAGCAGTGTAAGCACTAATGCTGTTTCTGTTCAGGGGCTCTGTAAGTGTGATTGAGCGTGGAAGCAGGAGCTAGGGCCCATCTCACCAACACAAAATTTCTTCATGTCATTGTGAAACCTATACTTAATTTACTATATGTGATGGAGGCAGGCCCTTGAGGCTGGGGGGGGGGGGGAGGAATGGGGGGGCAGTGCTTCCCTGCAATAGAACCTGTGGAGGCGCCTGCCCCCATTGCAAGCACCCCCTTTCATTCGGTTCCAGAGCCCCTGATTGTGTTCTTGTCTTCGTCCCATCGCGCTGCTTCGTATACCACGAAAATCAACCGTATTGCCCAAATAGAGTTGTTGCTACTAAAAAAAAAAAAATTCTGATATTCGTACACCTATTCAAAAGGAATTAAATAACCGCCATTTCTGTTTCGCAATAAGGGGGTACATGAGTCGGGCAGTTCAATTACAACACCAGTGTGCCACTTCATTTATTTATTTATTTTTTAGTTGCAGCATCACTAAATTCGTCGATCCGTCAAACACAGTGGTGGTATTTGCGTTGCCGTGCCGAACTTCGAAAGTGTAAGCAGTGGTGGTATCGATATGCGGTGCGTGGTTGTCCGTGAAGTTCATACCAAATAATACAAATTTCTTTCTGCGGGCACAGAACTATTGGGTGTTCAAACATACTGACTGACTTTTTATTACGATAGCAATTACATTATGAGCCACCTGTCCTGTGTACAAAGAAGACGTTGCATAGCAGATGAGAAAGAGGACACTTTACATCATAGATATGCATCGATTCTTGGCCAATCCCCTATAGTGGGTATATGAGCCACTCTAGAAAGCAAACAAGTAAGCAAGCTAGATATACATGCATTGTATCAAACGTAGTCCCATTTGAGTTCCCTTGAATTGTGCCTTGATAGCAATGATCACTCTCTTAATATCAGAAAAAGCACTATCCTAATTTCCCCTCAAAGCGTGCTTGTGCAAGTTTCCATTCTTTATTAACAAGTGAGTATCCCGCAGGTAAATTCACCTAAATATTTGGGTGTCACATACACTGAAAAGCTTAAAGGGACCCTGAAACGATTTTGACGATTTTCTACAAACGTACTGAGTCGTTAGAGCAGGTCCTTCTGATCTCGCCCATCTTTCGCCGATCTAGTGAGCTCGTTTCCGGTCAAACAACTGTAGTGTTGTGTTCCTGCATGCCTCCTCGTGGAACGTAAGCGGGGATGCGATCGTCGGCATTTGTGCGCTGTCCAAAGCTGTCGGCAATCTACAAAGACGGTTTAAACGCGTTAAAAGCTTCCCGGTTCATGCAGTACGTGTAGTGACCTTCATCTGTTGACTACCACTCACGCTGATTACCACTCACGTTGACTACCACTCTACATACACGCAGACGAACCAACAAAGGAATGCAGGGTCGATCGAAGCAGATTACGATGGCACGCACGCAGAAACAAGCGCGGTCAGGCACGGTCGCGGACGCTGCGAAGGAGAGAAACAGAGTTGACGTCACAATGCCGCGGTTTCCGGTCTCCGCTCCGCTCGCTCACTCAACGGGGGGGCGGAGCTACAGCGCAATTTCAACCGACGATTACGTCGCTCCTAATTGAAAAAAAAAAACCCCAAATTTTTCCTACATGGTTTATAAGGTTCCCGCATACGTATATGAGCGTCTTATTGAATCCGACAGACTCTTCAGCTTCCCTTTAAATGAATAAGCAGATGCACGGGCAGTAGCATCCCACGATGGCCCTGCAATCCCTATTCTATCTACGTCTGCCTTTATCATTATTGCGTGATTCAGAAAATTTCTACTACAAATAGCTTCGCCAGTCATCGCTGTCGACATCTGATTTCCCGCATCTCAATTTTTCTTGGAACAAGAAATGTTGTTTCACTAAAAAATTCGAAGTAACGATTATGAGACTACAGTGCAGAGTCCCTCCACTGAACTTTTACCTTCACAGGTCTGGTCTGGCTTATCACCTTTGTGTCCTTTATGCAATGAGAGTGAATATCTGCAACACTTCTAGACCTGTCGCCGGTTCATTATTCAAAGGAAAAGATTTCTGGAAGATCCCTTCCAAAACTCGGCTTGAATTTGACTATTCCGGTAATTCTTTCGTTTGGGGCTACCGTACTGTGTTACAGCCGCAGGAACGTTTGTGAAGCCCTTTGCAACTTTTTGGGCAAGACAAAAGGAATTGCATGCTAAAATCATTATTTTATTTCACTAAACTGGAAAACTTTATTATGGTCCTGCAGGACGCGCTTAGCGCATAGCGGCCATCTCCCACGTAGGGACCGACAAGGAGTACCTGACTGCCGCTTCGCGGGCCTGCAGGCGAGTAGTAGACTTCACTGAGGGACTTCTCCCATTTGTCCGCGGTAAAGTCGGGAAGAGCGTCTATACACCCCCAGAGCGTGTGTGCGAGTGTCGCCGTGTCTCCGCATGACGGGCACGTATCGCTGGGGTACGCGTCGGGATCGAATACGTGTAATTTGGCGGTGTTTGGGCACATGTGCATCTGTAGTAGGCGTAGTGTTAGCGCCTTTTAAAAAAACTTTATTGTCAAACGATGACACCCTTGGCACGCGAGTGGCGCTGTGTGATCGCTGATGAAATGGCAAGAGTCCCTTGTATGTACAGATAGATTGGCGTGATGCAGCACACCAGTGATGACATGAAATCACTTCTTTGGCGCCCCCGCGACCAGTGGTGGTCGCATGGGGCTGGGCCCTGGTCCTATGGGCCCCATCGGTCCCATTGGTGACCTCATGCCTGGCATCATCATGTTGGGGCATCGGGGTCCCGTCATGGGCATGTGGCCTGGCATAGGTCCTGACATGGAGCCCGGCATGTGTCCCATGTGGGGTGACCAGACTAGCGGCATCCGCTGTGGAGGACCCGGTTGTAGCGCTGCTGGTGGAGTAATCATGGCATCGGTTAGAGGCTTGGCCTGGTACTGGGAAGACTGGATCTTTCCCGCCTCGAATGCCGCCGTTGTGGCATCAATGAGGTTATGTGCCTGTTCCTCCATCTATTTCTGGCAGTAGAACTTGACGTTCTCCTTGTGTTTGCGGCCATTGCAGTGGTCTTGCGCATCGACGGCGAGGCGTGCGTGAGGTAGGTGCCACAGTAGTCGCAGTAGTATCTAATTCGTTATCTCGACCAGGCGGCCTCCTCTTTGGACTCGCGATTACACCGTAATGCCAAGACAGCAACAATGGACTGTCGTCTCATATACCAGAGAACAGCGAAGGCTTTCAGCGCTTCGCCTCTGGAAACAAATTTCTCAGCACCATTTTGCAGTGATGCCTTCACCTTCACAAATGGTAAGTTTGGGGTGTGGTGGCAGAAAGATGCGGCGCCCCAGGTAGCAGTGTTTTGTTATTTCGCTGTACGTAATGAGCACATCCCGGTTGTCCTCTAGATCGACGAGATGGCGTTGCCCGGGGACGGCGCGGTCGGTAAGCGCGCACGCTGCGTTGTGGGCGATCTCGTTGAGGTGGTGCGGGGCGCCCTACCCCCGACCGAGATGGGCGGGGCACCAGATGACAGTCTGGTGCTTGAGGGTGCTGGGTGTCCGCGCTACGGAGGGTGCGTAATGCCTGGTTGGAGACGACACCAAGTTCGAAAGCTTTGATGGCCGGTCTGGAGTCGCTGCAGATCACTTCCTGTTTGCCGTCGAGCACGGCCAGAGCTATGGCTATACTTGCTCCGTCACCAGGATCGTGGAGCATAATATTATCACATAATTCCACTGTAAGACTTAGAAACTTTATCATTCATACCTGTAACAGCAGACATTTTAATTCATATATACAAAACACTTATTTCATTTCACTTTATTTTCCCCCCAAAATTAAGAATAACAGTTTTATCACCGCCCGATTCATGGCTGATCCCCCAAAGTGGGTGGCGCCATTTACCTGAAGAACACGAATAAGAACATCGTCCAAGTTTCCTTCTTGATGGTCCTGACCTCCTACTTGTGATTTCGGCACACCTCCGCTCGACTGTTCTGGCCCAGCTTCTTGATGCGCCGATAGCGGGGCACCTTGGCGTTTCACGCACACCGTTGGTTCAACTGGCCAGAGATGTGTCGCTCGGTGCGCCGTTACGTGGCCTCTTGTGACCTTTGTTAGCGCCGGAAAAAGCCGCCAATCCTGTCTGCTGGCCATCTTCAGCCTCCCGAGGTTCCATATGAGCCGTTTCATCTCGTCGGCCTCGACTTACTTGGCCCATTTCCTCTGTCTGTCTGAGGAAACAGATGGGTTGACGTCACTACAGACTATGCGACGCGATTCGCGATCACCCGTGCTCTTCCCTTCAGCTGCAGGAACAACGTTGCGGTCTTCTTATACATGACGTCATTCTCCAGCATGGGGCACCACGGCAATTCCTAACCGACCGAAACAGAGTTTCTTACGAAGGTGATCGTGGACATTCTACGGTTTTGCTCGTCGCAACACAAGCTGACTACGATCTACGATCTACAAGCGAATGGCTTGACGGAGCGACAGAACCGAACAATTACCGACATGCTGGCGATGTATGTGTCCGCCGACCACCAGGAATGGGACACTGCAATGTCTTTTCTGACATTCGCATATAACACGTCAAGATATGAGACCGCTGGTTATTCGCCTTTCTTTGTCTTATTCGGCCAAAATCCAACGTTGCCTATGGACACATTAGTGCCTTCTTCCGCCCCCCCCCCCTCCTACCGAGTATGTTCGAGAGGATATTGCCGGTGCTGATTATGCACGTCAAGTACTTGACGTTGGCCGTGCTCGATTCAGAGAGCCGCAGATACACCAGCAATCTCGATACGATAGCCAACACAGGACTACCCACTTTGCCCCGGGGTCCCTTGTCCTCTGATCCTCAGCGTGCCGTGCCGGGCCTTCTGAAAAGCTGCTGTTCCCGTACACCGGCCCATATTGAGTGTGCCGCAAAGTGGCCGACGTAACGTACGTAATCACTCCGTTGCCGTCGTCCTCATTGGCTCAACCCCACACCGACACCGTACACGTCGTCAGCATGAAGCCATATCGTGTCCTAGACACTGATTAACACTGTGTGTGTAGCGATCCTTTTCCATGCCATCGTATTTCGACTGCATCGAGTCGGTGCTTTCGCCACCGGAGGGTAATGTTATGAACCACCTGTCTTGCAGACGAAGAAGACGTTGCATGTAGAAGAGAAAGAGGACGAGCTGTGCCCTGACCTACCATGTTCGTTGTTGTGGTGTCACTCGCTGTCACTCTTTAAAAATTATACATAACCCCTATTTGACATCTCCCCGTAACAATATGGACACTCAAGATGTATTTCTGCCTTCGCAGTCGGCGTCGCTGCGATGTTCCGTATTAAGTCCAAGGGCGATAACATCGTCACCGCGCGCCGTATGCTGTATGTGCGAGAGTGAGCCGACGATGCTGGCTGAAATCTCGCGCCTGCAAGGGAAGATAGCGGGGAGGAAGCGCGCCGTCTTCCGTCCTGTGTAAGGCACCGGGGGGAGGGGAAAAAGAGAGGGGGACGTTCTACTTCGGCGACTACTGTGAACGGTGCTGCCGTGCGCAGCCGTGCGCGCGCTGTCTTGAAAGCGATTTGCAAGGGGGACAGAGCTCGCCGAGTACTGATAGCTTCGTGAGCGCTGTGTTTTTATCGCTTAGTTCACGTTGAAGCGAGAAGCAACACGAAGGTCAATTTGCTTACTGTTTCTTCCATGCTTCCTCCGTCCAGCGTTTTGACAGAAAGTTTTCATGGTCATCGTGAGGGGTGTTCATGTTTGCTTAATTGTGCGCGCGTGACACCATGCCGTGTTAATTTAGTTACTAAACGAATATTTACAAATTTACACGGCCGAAAAATCTACTATCCTTACTTCGTACAACTGTCTCCTAATTTTCAAACGCAATCGATGCTTCGCCTTTCGGGTAAAACTTCGGGGAAGCTTGGTAAGGTCAGAAAAGACGCAAAAAACAAAAAAAAAGCGGGTGGCTACGTCACCTTGAAGGTCCCTCGCCATCTCTTCGTGGCGTCATAGATTTTGATGGCGTCTGCTAGGGCTGAGCTAACTTGTTATCGGTAAAGATAAGTTACATGGTATTCTAAGCGAGCCAAAGACTGAACTTCAAAGGTCTTGATAAATTTTTCTGCGCCACAAAGGCAGAAATAGGAGAAAATACATCGAAATCATTGACGCTGCACTGACATCATACTGACGTCGTACTGACGCTACACAGTTCTGGCTTGAAATTAAAGAAATGGAAATTTGGCCTTCATCTTACTTTCTAGCAATCAATGGTTAACGAATACTGCGGTTTTAAAAGAAATACATTGTAAGTCCAAACTTATTTGAGAGAGAGAGGGCTCTTTATTAGAAAAACAGAGAACTTATTTGATGTTTCTATTTAGTATCACTTTAAATAAAGCGTTGTAAAGAATTAGCTTCCGTTGGTACAAAGTGGAACCAGGAGGTGAGCATCGTTAAAGGAAGCTTCAGAAATTTCCACATTTGTTCTCGGTGGTCGTGAAAGGAAGATTACCCACCACGTTTCAATACCAGCTGTGGCTGGAAACGTCGCTGCAGCGATGTACACACATGTCAAGCTGTCGCCGTCACGAGGAAAGTGCACCAGATACAAAGTGGCACGATACATTTGCGCGCTTTCAAGTTATATGAGTGAGTGAGTGAAGTAACTTTATTTTGGTCCAGAGAAGACGCAGGGGAGACCCCGCGCCACCCGGCTAGTCCCACGTAGGGACCGCCAAGCCGAGCTTGACGGCCCGATCGCGGGCACTCTGGACGGCCAGGGTTTGGTCGTGGAGTTCGGGGCTGCCCAAGAGCGCAGCCCACCTATCCTCGCTGAAGGAGGAGCCGATGGCTTCACACACCCACAACACATGGTCCAATGTTGCCCTTAGTCCACAGGCAGGGCAGTCCGCACTGGGGTATCTTTCGGGGTATATGGCATGAAAAACCGCGAGGTTAGGGTACGCACGGGCTTGTAAAAGTCGAAGGGTAACCGCCCGCGCCCTACATAAGGCGGGGTGCGGGAGGGGGAAGACCCGTCTTGACAGATAGTAGTGCGTGGTGATCTCATTAAACGTAAGCAAGGGTTCCCCGCGGGGCTGAGGGACTGCTGAGGCGGCGCGGTCAGTGAGTCCTCGCGCGGCCTCGTGTGCGCCCTCGTTAGGGTTAGAGGGAGAGCCCTCAATCGACCCCAAGTGAGCGGGAAACCAAAATAGAGAATGCGGAGAGATACTTTTGGCGCTTTGGAGAATGCGGAGGGCCTGGGGGGAGACCATACCGGTTTGGTAAGCTTTAATGGCTGCCTTGGAATCACTATATATTGCCTCTCTGCGACCATCGAGCACAGCCAGCGCGATTGCAACCTGTTCGGCTACCACGGGCCTTGAAGTGCGTACCGTAGCGCAGCAAGTGAGCCTTGAATTGGAGTCTACGATGGAGACGGCGAATGCCTCTTGTTGGACATATGCCGCGGCATCCACGAAGCTTGCCTCAATGTGGTTACTGCGGACATGCTCGAGTATAGAGCTCTACCCCTAGCCCGACGTCTGCCGACGTTGTTTGCGGGGTGCATATTGCGGGGCAGGGGCGCGATGTGCAGCTGAGACCTGATGTCGCTGGGAATTCGCATGGCGTCAGGGCACTGGTCGACAGGATTGAGGCCCATTTCGTCGAGTATCTTGCGGCCCGTCGGGGTGCCGGATAGCCTGAGCTTCAAGTTATATACCACGCCAACATGTAACTTAGTTTTAACAAATGAGGCGTTATCAGGCCGAGTCAGAAGTCTTGTCGGCGCACTTGTAACGAGTCTTGTAACCTTACTACTTCACACACGTTCCTTCCTAGGGATGCATGTTGAAAAATTTAACGTGCGTTCTGCCCTGGAGTTGGTACAGCTTTCTTTGGCGCCTCCTGGCCTGACTTGCTAAGCATTTAGATTATCGCGGCCGCCAAACGCCAATTCGATATATTGGCTGACTTGTGTCGGGTTAGTGCAAATGCTGCCTTGAGAGATCCGACCAAGGATGTTCTAGCCGCGCTCTGTTCAGAGAGGGAGAACCCCGAGTTCATACTCCGGAAGCATATGCTGAACCCTCCTCTGAACTATACATGGGCATTGAGCATCTCATCCCATCCGTCACTTTTTGCATTAGGATGCTGAGACGTCAAGCCATCATCATTTGACCGAGACGATGCAACGGTTTTAGTTCAAGGAGAAGAAAATGAATTTTCACACATACGCATGTCACGGATACGGTACCTGTTACAGAGGAAGTAGCACTGCGCTAACACAGCGGAACGCTTATTTGCTCCACAAGTTTGATTTGCGACTGGAAAACAGGGGGCTCTGTATAAACTCTATACTAGAGAGAAATCAAAGTTTACTCACGTCACCCAGCAAGCCGTCGGGAGTACCATGCAGCCATCCATGATTCTTGAGACGTCAATGTGTGCAAGGACGTTCTGAAGGCTCAATCAACTGGCCGTCACTTGGCTCTCGTGTGCCTGCAAAGGGACACGGCGTGTAACTCGTTTGGAGGCGCGACATTTCATGTGTAACCGACGCCCCGCAGACTTCCGACTCACCCCGTGCTTCTCTTCATCTGAAACCCTTGGTTTCCTGCAGCGGTATTGCAGAAGCACAGCCAGTGGGGCTTCCGTAGCGCTTCTGTAACAGCAAGGTGCTACCATTCAGTCATGCCTGCCACGCCAGTACTGTCTTCACTGTGGCAAGAACACAGACACGTGCTTCCTGCGTGATAATACGTGGCAGCCGACCTCCGCTTTAGACACTCCACGTAAAAGACACGCCGTCGAAGTTTTTGTAAAGAGTTTGTGGGCTCACAGTACGTCTCCGCGCACGGCGTCGCCAAGTGGCCCCCGAGAAGTGAAGCCTCACGACGCGGCACGATGGCGCACGGCGATAGACCCACCGCAGGTTCGAGCACCGAGCCGAAAGACCCGGACGGCTCTGGCCGTACGCATGGGCGCTCTCCCAGGAACACACGGCGTCCAGGACAGTTAAGGCGTTTATTGATCCCCAATGGCCAACATGTGCCAGACTGCACCCAAACACACGGAGTACACTCGGCGCCCGCGGTTCCCGATGGCGAGGAAGGCGGGGTTGTTATGACACCCAACCGGTGCCACCAGTGTTACGAACTTCCAACCGGTGCCACCAGTGTTACGAACTTGCACCGCTGCACCACGAATACGGCTTTGTGGTCCCGTAGCGCTCGTCACCCGTTTCGTGACAGAGCGTTGGTAGCGAAGACTCCGAGCCTGGCGTCGATGAGAATAACAAAAGGGACTTTATACATTATATACAGGTTATCATACAGGACATGAACGGGTCGGCACTGGGGCCGAGTGCTCACAACAAACGCGACTGTTCTCGCACGACGACGTCCGGCGAAAACGCGTTACACATCTCACCCCAGTCGGGAGCGACACTCTCTCCCGGTGGGGTCGGCAGATCCTGTTTTCGAGCGGCGTGTCGCTGCTTTTATAATCCCCGAGGCCCATTGTCACTCAAACGGCCCAATACAAAGTCAGCACACGACGGTCGTCCGAGGGGTCCAACCAGCGACCGCGCTGGCCACTCGGTTCAAAGTTCGCGCGCGCGGTGACCTCCAGGCAAGGGAGGTGCGGCGCCGGGCCGTCGGGCACACGCGGACACGTCAAAACACGCTGCTCCGCCGAGGCTTCTCCCGCACGAAGGCGCAGCATCTTGACTTGTGAAGGGAGAATTATGGCGCTCGCAGGATAGATTCTGCATCTTGCAGATTCGGGATCCGGGCTTGTGGTAATGGCACAACAGCATCCCCGCCCTCAGATAAGGCGCCGGGAAGACGAGCTGCCTCCACGTGGCTCGGATGCCAGGCGCGCACGTTCGTCAGGCTCGTCCAAGTTCACGTCCAGTGTCGGGACGCCAGGTAACCTCACGTGCCCAGGTCCGACTCGCCAGGACAGGAGCTCTGCTCACCACGTCGTCGCCAAGGCACCTTGACCAGCTCCGCTCGGGTCGTTCCTAAGACCTTGCTTCTCGCCACTGGTCCCGCTTGGTCGTTCTGCAGCTTGCAAAACCGACCGGCAAAAGGCAACACCCAACACGAACAAGTGCCCTCTGTCTCCCGTCAAACACCAGACAAGGCCATAATTCAAATCAACCTAACTAAATTGCTATCCCTCTTTTTGCTCCCGCTGCAACAAGAGGCAGGTGTACGATCTAGCACACAAGGCTCAAACAATCAGTTTTCAAATCAACAACTCAACAAAATAGAAACAATTATTAATCAGCAATAATAATTACAAATAGAATGGTCCCCTTGAAATCACTTGGACCGAAAACATACTTCTGAGGAAGCAAATGAGGTCATTCATTTTTCCCGGCGATATTTTCGCGGAATCCGAAGCTGCTTATATTTGCGACCCTGCTTATCCGTGTAGCGGCGGTACAATAAGCCAGATTCCTTGCCAAATGAAACCTCCTTTTTTTTCACTCCCCGTTTGACGCTCTTCCTCAGATCGGCTAGTGAACAATCTTCCTGTTGTTCGCGAATCCGAGTTTCCCTTTCAACTGCAGCCTGCTCCTGCCAGCTGGCGGAAACCGGAGCGAGTATGGAGCCCGCGTCGCCTAATTGCGGCGTCGCGTCTCTATCGCGGCTAGCACTGCACGCGTCACTCCCACTCACCTCCAGGACCCGCTCGCCTAGGCCAGCCTCCGAGCTCTGCCTCTCCCGTGACTGCTCGCCACTCAAGTTACCGTGATCGGTCCGTGTGCCGCACCGCCTTTCGCTCACCGACGCTAAGTCAAGTTCCCTCGACAGCGGGCGCGCTTTGGATCGCGTGGGGGCCATGTACGCCACGTCGGCAAAGAATGATTTGCCCTGATCCCTCAGCAGCTGCTCCGAGCTATTTGAGAAGAGGTAGGAAAATTGCTCCGGGAGGGCGGCTGACACAGCGGCTTCGGTGTTAAGTTTTCCAAACTCTCCTTCAATGATAACCGTTGCGATCGGTAAACAGACACTCTCCTTCTCGGCCACTTGCCGTATCCTAACGCACTCTCCCGTAAAATCACTAGAGGAGACGAAAGACGGGTGAACAACGTCCATAGTTGCTGCAGAGTCCCGCAGTGCTCGGCACTTCTTGCCGTTTACCTTAATTTCCTGCACATAGGGCTCCAATAGACGTATGTTCTTGTGAGTTTCCTGTATCGTTGCAAAAGCAATTCTCTCTGGGCAGCTTGCAGCGATGTGCCCTTGCTTTTTGCAATTGTAGCAGGTTAACGGTTTCCGTTTTTCAAAAGAACGCGTCATTTCGTTTCGCTGTTTCGGACTATCGTCATCATTCTGAGATGCATTCTGTCCTTCCCTTACAGTTTCTTTGGGAAGGGACTCGTCGTCCCGAAACTCGCGACGCGTGATTTCCTTCCGTTCGTCGGGCTTCCCGTAAAACCCATCTCTTCTATCTGCTTTTTCTACACGCACTGCCTTGCTGTGTAAGCTGCGGCGGGTGTAATACTCTTCCGCTAACTCTGCTGCCTTGTTTAGCTTAACCTCCTTTAGCCTATCTTGCAGCCAGAGCCGGACATCCTCATCAATGCAACGGTAGAACTGCTCCAACGCGATGCATTCGACAATTTTGTCGCGGTCGTCGTAAACCTCTTCGCCCTTCAGCCATTCCACCAAGTCGGCTTTTAGACGAAACGCGAAGTCAACATTCGACTCCTTACCCTTTTTTGCATACCGGAACCTCTGCCGGAAAGCTTCGGGCGACAATTTGTACTTCCGCAGTAGCGCTTCCTTCACATCACTGTAGCTCTCAAACGCCTCTTTCGATAAGCAAGTTATTACGTCTGATGCCTCCCCAGGAAGCAACGCTAACAGATTCTGTGCCCAGAGGGATCGCTCAATGCTATTCCGTTCGCACACGTGCTCAAATTTCACGAGGTATTTGGCCATATCCTCTCCGACGACAAAGGGTGGAAGTTGATCGCGTATTCTTGGAACGTTAGAAGTGAGACTAGGCGCTGGCGAGCTATTTCGGGTCTCCAACTCTTTCATTTTAAGCTCGTGCTCACGAATCTCTCTCCTTTCCTCCTTTTCCTCCTCGCGACGTTGCTGTTCTCTCCTTTCCTCCTCCTCGCGACGTTGCTGTTCTCTCCTTTCCTGCTCGCAACGTTCCTTCTCCTCCCTTTCCCGACGTTCATTGATACCCGCCAAGGCCTCAGCGGCTTCCTCAGCCGTTACGTCCCCAGTCCTCATGACCTCAAGGATCGCATTCTTTCTTTTGGTTGAGCCCAACTCAATGCCCAACTCCTCACAAATTTCGAGAAGTTCCTTCACCTTGTACTTCTCCATCGTTCACACTGTCCTCCTGCTGTTTACCCTTTTTGAATATACCTGCCGCACGCTACTATAACACTACTAGTAAGACATATGCAAGGATATCACACACTGCCCTGTTTACCCCCTCAGCATCCCCTGGTTTTCAAAACACTCTTACTAGGCTTGAAACACACAAGGTTATCACAATGCAACACCAAATCCTTCCCTAAGCTACTATAACCTGTGTCAGAGAAAGTCTGGTGTTTGAGGTAAACTTCAGGCACTCACCGCGCCGAGGTAGCTGATGCCGGTCAATCCCGTAGCTGCCATCCAGTGTTATGACACCCAACCGGTGCCACCAGTGTTACGAACTTCCAACCGGTGCCACCAGTGTTACGAACTTGCACCGCTGCACCACGAATACGGCTTTGTGGTCCCGTAGCGCTCGTCACCCGTTTCGTGACAGAGCGTTGGTAGCGAAGACTCCGAGCCTGGCGTCGATGAGAATAACAAAAGGGACTTTATACATTATATACAGGTTATCATACAGGACATGAACGGGTCGGCACTGGGGCCGAGTGCTCACAACAAACGCGACTGTTCTCGCACGACGACGTCCGGCGAAAACGCGTTACACATCTCACCCCAGTCGGGAGCGACACTCTCTCCCGGTGGGGTCGGCAGATCCTGTTTTCGAGCGGCGTGTCGCTGCTTTTATAATCCCCGAGGCCCATTGTCACTCAAACGGCCCAATACAAAGTCAGCACACGACGGTCGTCCGAGGGGTCCAACCAGCGACCGCGCTGGCCACTCGGTTCAAAGTTCGCGCGCGCGGTGACCTCCAGGCAAGGGAGGTGCGGCGCCGGGCCGTCGGGCACACGCGGACACGTCAAAACACGCTGCTCCGCCGAGGCTTCTCCCGCACGAAGGCGCAGCATCTTGACTTGTGAAGGGAGAATTATGGCGCTCGCAGGATAGATTCTGCATCTTGCAGATTCGGGATCCGGGCTTGTGGTAATGGCACAACAGGGTACACGCCGCGTCGAACAATGGTTTACGCGCGCGGGCCGAAATGCGTTCGCAAACGCTACCTAGCGCTTCCCGTCACCGACAATGGTCTGCGACGGTTCGGACACGCAAAATGTGACGCACTGAGCACCTGCGACTACCGCAAGGGCGGAACGCAAAGCCACTCAGCAAGCCACACTTACGCAAGCTGACAAAGCACGTGAACGTCCCCAGGCCGGGGCGTTGGGGGACGCAAATAGCTGGTCGCTCACGTACCTTGCAGCTTGCCTCTCGTGACCGGCGCTCGCCCCTGTCGCAGCCCGACTCCCCCGCGCACGGCGATCGTCCCCAGTCGGGGCTTCTTCCCTACGTCACGCCCCACGACCCAATCGCAGGGCCGCGTAGCATGACGTCACGGGACGCGGCCGCGGCGCCCGGGGAAAACGGCGCGCGGTCGAGGGGTAGGCATTTGGGAGAGGTTTTCCTCGCAATGGCGAATAAGTCCGGAGCCTTAGGCACAGCAGCGACTGCGCCCCGGTAGACCGAAGGACTCCCACATCCCTCTCCCCTTAAATGTCCCTACCAGCTGAGAAATAAGCCGGCGGCATGTAACGCAAAGGAAAAGTCCCCTTTATCAGCCAGCATTGGATATTGCAAGGACGGCTACCCTCCTGCCTCCGTTCCAGCCCTTAAACACATATTAAAGAAACGAGAACAATGTAAGCAGGGCAGATACACTAATAGCATATATATTTAACACGTACAGCAAACCCAGTGAAAATCGCGCACAACCATATAACTCAAAGGAAAAACTGTACAGCACACTGCCCCAGAATACCCCCAGAATAAATGTAATATCTGCTACACGAACACACACACACACGCACAGAGACACACACTCGCAAATAAACACTAAAAAAAAGTTAAAGAACCCCAGGCAGGTGGGCGCCGTCCGCGGCTGCGTCCGTTAGAGTCAGCGTGTGCCCCTAATGAGGATAGGGCACTGGGTGCTGGCACCTCTCCACTCTGCGCTGCGCGGGCCATGCCTTCACCGAATGGGGACGTATCAGAGGGGTGCCGATACACCCTCCTGGCACGTCCAGGTGGCCACACTCCGTGTTTTTGGACTGGTCTCCGTAGCTGTGGCAGGCGGGACAGTCGTTGGAGCAGGGAGTTTCCTTGTGGCTGGAGCGCCTGGCTGTGCCACCCAGCGCCGGCGTCGGCTGCGGCGGCGGCTCCTAGGGGCGACAAGGGCAGACGGCTTGTCCATCTTGAGCGCGAGTGCGCTGCAACTCGAAGCTACCGACGAAGGCGACTGTCGAGACAGAATGACAGCGGGAAGTCAGTTCCGGGCACCGGCAGCAGCAGTGCCAGCAGGAGTAGTAAATGCTGACGCCAGTCGTTTTCAAGAAGGAGCGAGCAGAGATGGGGGGCACAGGATGGAGGGTCGCGAAGCCAGCTGGACGTGGTTTTCGTCCCCTTTTGCACGCGCACACACGAGGCACCCGCGACACGTGCCCTTAGGGCTTGCAACGGATTCGGGCGCAGGCAACACCAATGTCTGAGGCGAGAGGGGTAGCAGCGATGGTGAAAGCCAGCTGGACGTGGTTTTCGTCCCCTTTTGCACGCGCACACACGAGGCACCCGCGACACGTGCCCTTGGGGCTTGCAACGGATTCGGGCGCAGGCAACACCAATGTCTGAGGCGTCCAATGTCTCAAACCTTCCCCTCATCTGACGCTCCCGTGGTCGCACGCCCCCGCTTTCCGGACACTTACGCGGCGAGTCTCAAAGACGAGACAACAAAAGAATGAGGGCACCAAGCGCCCCTCTACAGCTACGTACAATGGCGATGCGGGGTAAGAAGCGGGGCACTTTTAAAACAAGGCTATGCACACGAGGAAGGCTAAACCTATTATTCAAGCAAGAAGAAATACAAGCACTGAACAAACGGGCAAACTTTTTGACATCTAGTTAGGGCGGGCTGGAACCGTGGCGCGCTGGCCTCTGTGCGGGAAATCCCGAGAGGAAAGAAACACTCGCTCGCAGAGGCAGAAAGCAAGAGTAACGCGTTTCTTTTACCAGAAAGGTCTGGCAACGCGAGGGCGAATTCACAATGGTGGTCGTCGCCTGAGGGGGTATCGATGCGACGGCCGAAAGCGGTCGGAAACACCGGACGTGCTCTGTTCCCCGGAACACCCGAGATCGCTGGGCTCCGGCGCCGGCTCGACTGGCCTGCAATGGTAGGCTTTCAAGTCGGCAATGTGAACGCGGCCCCTGGTTCTCCCCGTCTGAGGATCCGTCAGCTCATACACAAGTGGTGAAAGTCGTTTCTCCACTCGGTAAGGCCCCAGCCATTTAGGAGCCAACGCTGCGGAAAACCCTTTGCTGGCGTCACTAAGAGCGTGGTTGCGTTTAAGCACCAAGTCACCGACCTGAAAGCAGACGTCGCGATGACTCTTGTCATACTGAGCTTTCTGCTGGGCTCGGGCGGCTCCCAAGCTGTCCCTTGCTCTAGAGAAAGCGCGGGCAAGCCGGGAGCGAAGCTGCGCTGCGTACGAGGAAAGGTCCCCTGGCGCATTCTCAACCCCTGCTCGGCGCTGCGTAACAATGGTTAGCGGATTCGCCAGTTCACGGCCAAAAATGAGGAAAGCGGGGGAGAGACTTGTTGAGCGGTTTTGCGCCGTCCGAATGGCGAACGCGAGTTCGTTCACGTGGTCTGCCCAATCCTTCTGGCTCCTGGCAAAGGCCGTGAGCATCGACTTCACAGTACGATTAAAGCGTTCCGTGAGGTTGGCCTGGGGGTGGTAGGGCGATGTGAGGCGATGCTCGATCTGAAGGGATGTACACGTCTCACGAAACACCCGAGAAGTGAAGTAAGACGCATTGTCAGTAATCAAACGCTCCGGAAATCCAAAGCGTGTGAAACCTTCCATTAGCTTATCCAACACTGCCCGAGCCGTCACCTTGCGGAGCGGAAATAGCTCCAACCACTTTGTAAAGTGATCGACCACTACCAAAAGGTGCTGAAAGCCCTGTTTACTCTTTGGAAAAGGCCCAATTAAGTCGCAGGCAGCAAACTGCCAAGGCCGCTGACTGTCAATCGGCTTCATTAAACCCGGCGGACGGCCACCGCGAGATTTCACCGTCTGACAGACGTGACAAGTCCGGCAATAACGGAAAACGTCGCGCTTCATACCAGGCCAGGTGACAGTGTGGCTGAGTCTTGCAAAGACCTTAGAGCCACTGAGGTGTCCAGCCAGCGGTTCATCATGAGCGTAGTGCAAAAGTGCGCGCCTCAGACTTTTCGGTATCACCACCTTAAACGGGTTAATTGATTCATCCTCGGTAGCGATATATCTAAGCACGAGCCCATCGTGGTCCAGCAGGTAGGAATCTTCGGAAGTACCAGCAATAAAAGCTGGCCCGGGTACTTCTGCGCTCGTTGCAACACCAGCAACGTTACGGCGCTCCGTTTCCGCTACTCTACCAGCAATTTCCTTGCAAAATGAATCCTCCTGCTGGGCCTTTAGGAGCTCTTCTCGGCTGAAAATAATCGCGGTCCCTCCAGAGTGAGAGCCGGTTCCATTACTTCCTTTTGGAGATACTGCCAAGGCCTCGTTCTCCGGTGTCGTGGTACGCGGCTGTCTTTCTGCGGCTAACTCCTTCTGCACCCGTGCGAGAACATCATGCGCGGTGACATCGTGTTCATTAAAGGCACAGTCATGAACGGTTAAGTTACCACCAGTGCCGGTCGATCTATTCACAACGCTCCCCTTTGGCTCGTTTACAACTATTTCCCCCACTGATGGAGAACTCTCGTCACCGCCCGGCTGTACAACGCCGAAAACCTCTTTTACCGCAGTCTCCTCTATAGGTGGGGACCCGAAGACGGTCTCCCTCTCTTCCTCGGCCACTTCACCGCTCGCACAGGCGGGCGTGTCGGCGGCTTCCGTCTTTCGCCGCTCGCCTCCGGCATCAGCCGGGTGGGGAAGCGGCGCACGCGAAAGCGCGTCTGCGACGACGTTCGTGCTCCCCTTTCGGTACTGCACCGAAATGTCGTAGTGCTGTATTAGAAGTGCCCAACGTGCCAGCCGACCCGCAGGTTCTCGAAGCCTCATGAGCCAGCTGAGCGCGCTGTGATCCGTCTGCACGACGAATTTCGTGCCGTCTAAATAGACGTCAAATCTCCTCAGTGCAAACACAATCGCTAAGCACTCCTTTTCCGTCACGGAGTAGTTCTTCTCCGCAGGGAGCAGCGCCCGACTAGCAAAAGCCAGAGGGTGCAGGACACCATCGAATTCCTGAAGGAGGACCGCCCCCAATCCCAAATCGCTCGCGTCCGTCTGAACGACGAATTTCTTGGTCAGGTCAGGCAATCTGAGGCGAGCTGTCTCGGCGATGGCTCGGGACAAGCCGCGGAATGCCTGCTCCTGCTCCGGTTCCCAACGCCACTCCACAGACTTCCCCAACAACTTTGTCAGCGGTGCCTGGAGTTTCGCACAAGATGGAATAAATGACCGGTAGAAATTGGCCATTCCGAGGAAGCGGCGGAGGCCGCGTACATCTTTGGGGGCGGGAAAATCCAGGAGAGCCCGGAGCTTCTCCGAATTCGGCTCAATGGAGCCTCCTCCTAGGGTGAACCCCAGCAAGTGGACTCGAGTTTGCGCCACTTGTGCCTTTGCCGGATTTAGCGTCATGCCCGCTGACCTGATCCTCCCAAGTATGTCCCCAACGTGACGTATGTGCTCCTCAAACGTTTCGGAATAGATCACGATGTCGTCGAGGTAGCACATGGCATGGGACCATTTGGCATTGCCCAGAACCCGATCCATTAGCCTCTGAAATGTGGCTGGGGCGTTGCACAGACCAAATGGCATTCGCTCAAATTGAAACAGCCCCCGATGGCACGTGAAGGCGGTCTTTGCTCTGTCCTCGGGTTCCACCTCTACTTGCAAGTAGCCCTTGGCAGCGTCCAGAGTCGTGAAATACTTCGCTGACCCTCCGGCATGTGTCGCCGCCGAGCGAGTGGCGGGCCCGCACGGCGCGCTAGATAAGGGGGTTGAGCCCTTTCTGGCGCAGTATTCTGCGTGCACTACCGCTCAGATAGACGTGCCTGCGCGAGGTGGCTTGTTCCACCCTTTGACCGCCCGTGCGGTAGGGCTGGAGCTCAAACAAAAATCTGACATGTCCGAAGTTCTGTTCAGCTATGACGACCTGTTCACAGAAGACCCAGGTTGCACTGACCTTGTACGCCACAGGATCGAGACTGGGGATACGCGTCCTTTGAAGTGCAACCGCAGGCCGGTTAGCCTGTCCAAGAGACAGGCTATCGATGGTGTGCTTAACGAGATGCTGGCGACCGGTGTCATCAAGCGTTCCGATAGCCCCTGGGCATCTCCTGTCGTCCTGGTTCCAAAAAAGGATGGTAGTTTCCGCCTTTGCGTTGATTACCGTCGACTGAACGCACTTACCCGTAAAGATGCCTATCCGTTGCCAACCATCGAGTCAATTGTGGGCAGACGTTGGGCGCCAAAATGTGGGCTCACAGTACGTCTCCGCGCACGGCGTCGCCAAGTGGCCCCCGAGAAGTGAAGCCTCACGACGCGGCACGACGGCGCACGGCGATAGACCCACCGCAGGTTCGAGCACCGAGCCGAAAGACCCGGACGGCTCTGGCCGTACGCATGGGCGCTCTCCCAGGAACACACGGCGTCCAGAACAGTTAAGGCGTTTATTGATCCCCAATGGCCAACATGTGCCAGACTGCACCCAAACACACGGAGTACACTCGGCGCCCGCGGTTCCCGATGGCGAGGAAGGCGGGGTACACGCCGCGTCGAACAATGGTTTACGCGCGCGGGCCGAAATGCGTTCGCAAACGCTACCTAGCGCTTCCCGTCACCGACAATGGTCTGCGACGGTTCGGACACGCAAAATGTGACGCACTGAGCACCTGCGACTACCGCAAGGGCGGAACGCAAAGCCACTCAGCAAGCCACACTTACGCAAGCTGACAAAGCACGTGAACGTCCCCAGGCCGGGGCGTTGGGGGACGCAAATAGCTGGTCGCTCACGTACCTTGCAGCTTGCCTCTCGTGACCGGCGCTCGCCCCTGTCGCAGCCCGACTCCCCCGCGCACGGCGATCGTCCCCAGTCGGGGCTTCTTCCCTACGTCACGCCCCACGACCCAATCGCAGGGCCGCGTAGCATGACGTCACGGGACGCGGCCGCGGCGCCCGGGGAAAACGGCGCGCGGTCGAGGGGTAGGCATTTGGGAGAGGTTTTCCTCGCAATGGCGAATAAGTCCGGAGCCTTAGGCACAGCAGCGACTGCGCCCCGGTAGACCGAAGGACTCCCACAAGTTTCAACAGCCAGACGGTGAAGGCCGTGTCGTACTATTTTTCTTATTTTTTTGCTGCAACGAACGCGTCCCGTGGAGCATACCTTTTAACAAGGAGATGGGAAGCGGTTCTCGCCGGCCTTACAAAGAAAAAAAGAAAGAGGAAATATACAAGACTGCCAAGAAAAAGAAGACGCAACCGTGTTTTTTACCACCAGAACAGTGTCTCGTGACACCCCACATTTTACTACTACACTCTAGTACTAGTGGGGTTCTTTTTTTTTTTGTGCTTCCGGCGAGAACGGGAGTAGCATCGACGACATAAGCACGTGTCACCTCATCACCTCGGTGACGACGTGTACGGCGCGCTGCTAATGAACGCCATAAACAGGGAACAGAACGAAAGACAGTTCGTTACACTGCCCCCCCCCCCCCCCAAAAAAAAAATGTTGAAAAAAATAACCCTGCGAAATGACCGTGCTTCCATCTTGGAATTCGAACAAAAACCTCCCGCGGTGAAAGGTGCATGGGCTTCAGAGTGACGAGTGTAGTAGACGTTTCTTTTTTTTCTTTTGCTTGTGTCTTCATAAGCACCTCCAGCTCTCCGCTCGGCTTGTCTTCGGTCTACGTGACTCGGCTTCCACCCAGTTTTACGGCTTGCTCTGTCGCAAGAGTATTTGCTTTCGCCTGTCCACACATTCGCCGGAGGGATCGAAGGAGCGGCAAGGTAAAATAAGCATTTATTCGTATCAATCAAAAGATATAAGATGCTTCCATATATCTACGTGTCCTGCAGGCATAAGCACAAGACGCTCATTATTTTATGGTTTTCCTAGCTTTGCTTTGTAGCTATCCTTTATGAACGGTCTTAGTAGCCATGTTCACTCCTATTGCTTAAGTGCGTAGATCATGACGAGAACTCTAGAGAACTCTACGTGTGTGTGTGTGTGTGTGTGTGTGTGTGTGTGTGTGCGTGTGTGTGCGTGTGTGTGTGTGTGTGTGTGTGTGTGTGTGTGTGTGTGTGTGTGTGTGTGTGTGTGTGTTGTCAGGATTGGGGGCTCAATCCCATCGCTCGTGATCCGTTGCCAAAATTGGAGTCGGGCATGAATTAGAAGGTAGCTGGCCCATGCCGTCGTCCAACTTATCCACGCTGAGGACGTTGATGAAGGGAAGGACTGCTTCTCATCGAGAACGAGGAATATGGGTTTATTTACAGTTTTTATATCAGTCTAACATGACTGTTTGAGAAAGTACATCAGCCTAACATGACTGCTTGAGAGAGTGTCTCCTGAGCAGCCGCACAACAGCGGTTTTTAAACACTCTGTCCTCTCCCGATACAAGGTGATGCGAACGTCCGTTTCGTCATCGCAAACTAGCCCCCTCTCCGCAGGACGGTCTACACACACAAATGCACACACGTTCGAATGACCGGAGCCGACGTCAGAAGGGCCCCGTAGAACTCGGAGCCTTTCCGGGTAGCGCGTTTGGGAGTTTGGGAACAATAGTTGGCCCGCCGAACTCATTCCGTCACAACGGCGATGAGGCTAGAGGTTGGTGGCGGTTTCAGCACAAAGCCTGCTTCATCGAACGCATCCTAGCTGAAGCGACGGAGAGTGGGGGATGCCCATATTGTTCCCCGACACAAAGTCGATTTTGTCACGCTGTGGCTAGAAGTTGGCGGCGACGCCCCGGAATGTTGCCGCCATAGTTGAAACTGGGTGGCACACTTGCACTGCAGCTGGCCGTTCTTAACAGCGCCGGAATGTTGCCGCCATAGTTGTAACTGGGTGGCAAACTTGCACTGCAGCTGGCCGTTCTTAACAGTATGTATATATATATATATATATATATATATATATATATATATATATATATATATATAGAGAGAGAGAGAGAGAGAGAGAGAGAGAAAGAGATGTAGTAGTACTATTTGTACACGACTTTATTGGGTTCCTAAGGATGTAGGCAGGGGGCCTGCTAGGTAGGTCCCTACCCAGGCGTTGGCTAGTACCATGTCGGAACAGAGAGACCATGTCTCTCTGCTCGTTCACGGGCCATCTGGACAGCCAGGAGCTAGACGTCTTGTGTGGGGTCTGTGATGACCTTCGTCCAATCTCCTTCTCGGTTAAAATTCTGTAACACAGGGCACTGCCAAAGCATGTGACTTAATGAGCAAAATTCAGTGCAACAATCTGGGCAGAGTGGACCAATGTCGGGGTGAAGCATGTTCAGAAAGCCCCTAGAGGGGTAGGACTCCGTTTGGAGCATGCGGAGCGTACTAGCTTGTGATCTGTTGACCTTATGATGGGGGAAGAGAAAACTCTGCTATTCCCTATATAATGAGATGTGATTTCGTGAAAAGTAACTAGAGGATCACTGTGGCCGACCTCTCCCGAACTCACCCGAGACACGTACCCTCGCGGCATATGAAACCTCACGCATGGTCGTGGGCTATCGCATCGGGGTTCAGGTGACCCAGTAATACGTCTCGTCCGATGTGAGCTGGGAACTAGACTATGTGATGAATAATGTCAGAGGAGGGTTTGCTGTTCAGAATCCTAGCTGCACCTCTTTGGCTATCAATCCCGAAGCGAACGCTCTAAAGGCTGCTCGGGAGTCCGTGTACACCGCAGTACGTCTTATGTCAAGTAATGCGAGAGCTATCGCAGCCCATTCCGCCATGTCGACCAAGGAGGTCTTCAGCGAAGATGCCGAGAGGAGTTCTCCCCTTGCTACGGAAAACTTCTCGGCACTGGCGTGTCGCGCCGCGTCAACAAAGGTCTCTGTTCCGGAAATGTTCTTTAAGCATCTAGCACTCGCTAACCTTCGACCTTTATTGTATTGGGGGCGGACGTTTCTTGGAAAAGGGTCTACAATAAAGGAGTTCCTTGCTTGATTATCAAGTTGCATATACAGGCAAAGAGAAGTTCTTCAAGATACCTTTCAAACGTAAAGAACTTGAGCGATGCTACAAGGTAAACATAACAAGTGTTTAATTTCAACAGTTTCGACCGGTGGACCCATCTTCATCAGGGTTTACAAGAAAATGGTAGTTCGGCACTGATAATGAAGACGGAAGACCGGGTGCCCGGTCGTTCTGAGGTACATCAAACCGAAAGGGACAGTTGTGGCAGTTACTGACTTTTTTTTCGGCCCTTCGGCAGGTTTACAGCTGCAACGATGCAGGGCACAAGCAAGGCAGAGTCCCATGTATGTAGGGCAAGGAGGTCAGCGAAAAAAGAAGTGTAATGAAGAAGAAGAGCACAAGGACAAGGCCAGCCAGATCGTCTGTTCCGTGCCTGCAGTGCAACCAGTGGGCCAGCCGGATCGCCAGTGCTAAGCGCGAGCGTGAGCCGTTCGGGCAACCAGCTGTTCCTGCTCTGCATGACCTGCCTTCTCGATTACGAACAGACGCTCCGAACTGAACTGTTCAATACACCCATTACAGAAGGAAGAAAAGAAAGAGGAGGAGGGACACATAAGTCGGAGAATTGAAGGGGGCGGAGAGTAGCCGCAGCTATTCTCGTTGACGCGAGGCAAGGAGGGAGAAAATGGTCGCTGCTAAGCACTAGTGCGCGTGCCGCCGTTGTACCAGGAGAGCGGGCAAGTTGAATAGGGCGGCGGGGGGCACAATATAGAAGGGGCCAGGAAGGAAGACAGAAGAGCGGCAACTTGGGGAAACTAACACAGTGTCACAATACACATATACAAGCACGGCCTATCCCGGCAACTTGGTGGTCCAGCTGAGACGCGAAAGAAAAGAGCAAGTACGTCCCTGGGCTTAGCTTTAGAGAGCCGAGTTAAAGCGCCTCCGTGTGGTGCAGTTTTCGAACCTTTAACGGACAACTGACACCACGTCAGCTCGTGCGGATTCCTAGAAGGGGCAATAACTCACTCAGAATGACTACTTGAGTGGCAGGGTGGAGGAAACAGGATTTATTAGTTTTCCGCTCGCCCCCTTGAGGCGTACGCGGAGGAAGCAGCAAGCAGTGACCAGCGACTAAATTTTCGAGTAGAGAACATGTATTCGCTCACCTCATGCACTCTCACTGCATATGATGGAGGCACGTCAGCCGCCCCAGACTCCTTCTAATTCATGTAGCGTACGTTCCAAATTTATGGATGAAAAAAGATTCTTTCTGCTCGCGTGCACTGTTGTGTTGGAAAACAGACTGCAAGAGCACGACCTCACGTGTTCAAAGGAGTGATTTGGCAGTCGAACGTGCCTGGAGAAAGGTAAATTCGGGAGTCTTTTCACATGCGCGCTGCGATTGTTGAACCGCAGGCGAAAAGGGGTCTCTGTTTGTCCGATATATTCCTGCTTACACACCTAGCGTCGAATTTTGTACACGATGTTACTGAAATCATAGTCAAGATTTTCGTTAATTTTATATGCAAAGGACGAGTTCGATGCCTCAGTTGTGTCTGTTGTTATGTAACGACATACCTTGCAACGAGGTTTCCCACAGGGTCGACAACCCTTGGGAGTGTTGGGCTTCTGTGTCCTCGCCCAGACTAACAAATCCCTTAAATTTTTGTTCTATATGCCACATGAGGCGGCCGCTTGAAGATAGTAGCAAATCGGATGCTCTGTTTCATGATGTTAAAATGGCGGTTGAGAATGGCATTGACCCGTGGAGCACCAGTAGTGTATGTGAGGACCAAGTTTGGATCTGACTGGGTATTGGTATTGCTCACCCTTTCTCCCATTATATGTGCTCGATCTAGGCTGCAGGCGCGTTCAATGCCATTGTCTACTATTTGTGGAGGATATTTTTGGCGTACAAAAAAGAGATTTCAGTTCCTCCGCGTGCTTCTCAAATTGTGCAGATTCGGAACAGATTCTTCTGTATCTGTGGGCCTGGGAGTATGGAATGCTTGTTTTGCAGTGATGGGGGTCGCTACTACAGGAATGCAGATATTGCTGACGATCTGTTGGAAATGCGACCTTGGAAATGTGGAAATGCGATCGCCACTCAGTGACCAAGTGACGTCGAGGAAGTGAATACTGTCCTGGGAGAAGCTGTGCGTAAAGCAAATTGGCGGGTGCAGAGAATTGAAATGGAAATGAAGTGCAAGAGACTATGTTTATTGTCGGCCCACGCAAAGAAAGTGTCACCCAGGAATAGCTTGTAAAATATTGGTTTTATGGCCGAATTTTCGAGGAAGGGGATTTCTAACGATGCCATAAATACATTTGCGTAATTTGGCGCCATCATCGTTCCCATGGCGGTTCCGCCGATTTGCAGATAATGCTCGCTCTCGAACCCAAAATGATTGCATTTTAGCACTAAATTTAGAATAGTCTCAACTGTATCTTTCTCTAATTGGCTAGGTTGGCTGGAGCCAGCGTAGGATGAAACTGCGGAAGCTGTGCCCTCGGTGTGGGGTATGTTGGCGTACAAAGATGCGACGTCGATAATGACCAAGTAGCCCCCCGCCAGTACCGCCAGGTTTGATACCTCCCGAAGGAAGTGATTTGTGTCTTTAATGTACGAGGGGAATGAAGATGGAATGTCCTTAACGAGAATGTCAATAAAGCTGAATATTTTCTCAGTCACTGTTCCATTGCTGGAAACGATAGGCCGGCCGGGAACGTTTATTTTGTGAATTTAGGGTAGTAAGTAGAAACTGCCGGGTTAAGAGTTTCTCGGTATCAAGGCTTTGAATGTCGCATCGGTTATCTTCCCTGCCTTGAGCAGAGTGGCGAAGACGTCCTTTATTTCGCTTTCACATTCCTCGGTAGGATTACGTGGGAGTTCTATATAAAAATTAGAGTTGCCCAGTTGACGGAAACGTTCGCCTGAGTAAACACTCCGATCAAGTACCACCACTGCACCACATTTGTCCGCTGGCTTGAAGACAATTGTTTGATTGTCACGCAAGGTTCGCAGCGCCTCCTCTTCCTCTTTTGAGAGGTTACTGCGGACGGGACGATGCCTCTCGTATTCTTTTATAATGTCCTTTTAAACCGAGCAAATATGCATGCCCAGATATTTATCGCGTGCCTCACCAGGTGGTTTTTCTTTCATTCTTTTTCTGGCTCTCACCTATCGCATCCCTTTGCCCCGGTACAGGGTAGCCAACCGGAGATAATCTCTGATTAACCTCCCTATCTTTCTTTTGCCTCTCCCTTTCTCATCATGTGTACATGATTTATCGGAGAGTCCAGGTAGCTGATCACAACGCCCTCTGCAGTTGTACGATCATAGAAGTACTCCCATAGGCATAAATTTCGCGCGGAATCATCCATAGCTTGGAACCATTGAAACTCGTTCATCCATCCGGACGCCGGACAAAAAGTTAAACCTTTCGAAGGGAGATTTAGTTGTGAACTGGACAATGGGCTACTCGACAAGTTTATGACATCTGAGGCATTTCCCATTGCCTCGTGTTTTTTTTTTTTTTTTTTTTTGCTGGTTACTTCAGGACAATCGGTCGGTCCGGAGCAACGGGTCCCATGTCACTTGCGCAAATACGTAAAAATATGCAAGTGCCATGTAGCTGGAAAGAACCGAGATAATGTTGTTTGCCTTGGCGTGAAGCAAGTCAGATTGTTCATTGTATTTCTATTTACCAGGGATAAGCGGGCTAGTTGGTGGTCGTTATTGGAATGCATCATGTAACTGCACAAAGACTAGGGACAAGGAAGGAACACAAAAGACAGGCGCGGTCTTGTGTGTTCCTTCCTTGTCCCTTGTCTTTGTGCGGTTACATGATGTATTGTATTTCGCCTAATTACATAATTATACTTATTATAAATAAGAACATCCTCAATCATCATATTCAGAGCAAAATTGTCAACGAGGAAACTGTAGACCATCTGAAAATTTCTCGATCCAGCTTCCCGTTGCTCAATACGGGACACATACAAGCTTTTACAAGCCCGAAAGGAAGCACGCGCGCAAAATACAAAAAACTGCCGCACGACTTTTGTGTACGCCACGTTTGCGTCCAAACGATAACCACTGCGGGTGCAGATCGCTTATAAATGTAAAAACAATTTCGAAATTTGGGCTGCCAGGTAACAAAACCCCTAATATTTCTCCCCGGTTTTTGTTTTTAAACATGACACCCAATTTTTAACCCCTAAAGTTCAAAAAACATATATGTAAAACCCGAAAACAAGGTACCCTAAATATAAAGAGATTGTTTTGTTCTAATTTATTTGTTGATATCGCTCATTGGCGTGTACTATCTAATACTTGTTATTTGCATTCCACGCAGTCGATGTGGAATATAATCCTGTGCGCTCATTCGTTAGCCCTGCTTTCGCGTACTATGAGCGTTGTTATATATGAGCGTTGTTCTAGATTGTAGATGTGCATTGCTAAGGGCTTTGCCTTTTTTCCAGTTTTTTTTTCTGTTTTTTCTTTTTTGTTATCACTTTTAACACTGTACAGGAGCAGAGGTGTATGTATTTCTTCTTCTACCCCCCCCCCCCCAATGTAATGCCTTGGCGCTGTGGGTTCCTTAATAAATAAATAAATAAATAAATAAATAAATAAATAAATAAATAAATAAATAAATAAATAAATAAATAAATAAATAAATTTCTTCTGGCCGTGTGGACCACTAATTGGCTTCATATTATCTGCATCGCACCCCCCTAACGCTTTGTTCCGACTTACGTAATACTTTTTTCGCAAGTGGGACATGTGCCGTAAACTGAATAACTGAAACGTCAATATATAGTGGCTCAATTGGTTTAATTAAAGGCTTGGGCATTGCGATTTGCGTTGCAGGTAGCGTCCACCTCTTCAGTCATCAACACGAACAGGGCGCGCACGATATGCTTCACGCGACTGCCAAAAAAAAAAAACATTTTGCTCAATAAATAAATTATTTTGTGAGCGTATATAGAAACAGCCGCGAAACTCCGGCCATGCAATGCCCAACGCTTAGTCTCATAATCCGCTCTTTGTTTCTGTATTTTTCTGCTTTTCTTTTAGGAAGCGCACGAGTCATACGGTCACACGGCACAGCATGTTTGTTAAGAAAGAAGCGCTGCCCAATGTCTTCGCACTGACGTCCCTGCGGCGACGGAGTTCGTGCAGGGACATTGGATCCCCCTTGGAAGCTCAGCAGGCGGAGCCAATCTGCAAAGGGGTAAGGGGCTCTCGAGTGGAGATTACTGTCGTTTATAGGGTGGTCCATATTTCGCATTTCCACGTAGGTTTCCCAGCCTCGGTAGCAGAGCTTTGGCAGTGGTAAGGGGGGGGGGGAGGGGGGGCAGGTGGGGGGCGGTCACTGATGGAAGTGAGCTCAGAAAAAAATTTTTTTTACTGCGCTTTCTGAAAAATTAGATCTCGTGGCAATTGTCTCCTGCTCTTTCTTTAGACAACATCTAAGAGTTGCCGGTTTTAGAGCAAACTTTCCGTCAGGGCGCGGAAAGCACATATTATTATTATTATTTGTTTTGAACGCATATACACATATACACAGGTATTAGGAAAGGGAAAGCGAGGAGCAGGCTGGCAACTGCCACCGGAAGGGGCACAACGCCTGCCTACTCTTCTGAAGGGAGGTGACAGCAACACAGAAATAGAAGATAGGAAGGAGGGGAGCAAATATTTGTTAGCAGAATAAAGTGAGGAAAGCAAACTAAAGCTACTAATTGACGAGGTTCTCCGCCAGGCCTCAGGATGTGGAGAGTATGAGATTTCAACACCTAAATTGCAGTTGTCTGTCCGGGCCGTAACCTTACACTCGAACTGTTCGTAAGGGAATATTCCAGCCAATCGTGGTGTCGGACATATTATTCGCGAATGCCGACCGGACAATAGTAAACGCCTCTCATGAACGTAAAGATTTGAGGATGTGTGTGCCACCTTAACGTGTATACGCCTTGGGATAACTGGACCGAGCTGAACTCTCTCTCTCTCTCTCTCTCTCTCTCTCTCTCTCTCTCTCTCTCACGCACACTAACGCACACACGCATGCACGCGTGCGTCTGGAGCCAAGAAAGCCCCGCAACTGCAAACTGCAAGGTGCGAGTAGGGGCGCACACAGGAAAGCGTTTAGAATCAGTATGTTTGGCGGATAGCGGACGCAACATACGCAATGTTAACGCCTACCCTGCGTGCCTCCAGGACGAAGACAGCGAAAGCTCCTCGCACGCGACAAGCGGCCTGGGAAGCCAGCTGGACTTGGCCGTCGAACCGAGGAGGGGCAAGTGGGCGAGCAAGGCGGACTTCATTTTCAGCTGCATCAGCTACGCCGTAGGTCTGGGCAATGTCTGGCGCTTCCCATACCTCTGCTACGAGAACGGAGGCGGTGAGAATGTTTGTGCCGCTCAGTTTGTGTCTCTGCCAGATTGCAACTGCTCAATTGCGATCACGCCGCTTCGCACGTGTGAACAGCGAGCTTTACGCCTACTGTTCACAAGACAGTAACACGCGCACAAAAAAAAAAGGGGGGGGGGGGAGGGGGCTTCTCGCGGGAGAGATGGCTGGTCGGTTGAAAGCCGTATGCGTGCACGTCGCGATATAGATGAACGAATAATGAAAATAAACACAAATATACGAATTGCATTTACTTGTATAGCATGTAATTAATTGATTCCATAGAGCTTCGCTTCCAATGGAGTACGATGTGTGTGTTCGATCTGCATATTCTTTTTCAGCCAGATAACTTTACCAGATTATTCGATACTGTCTGCTTAAAAGCAAGCGTTATCTCGTGAGTTTATACCTAAATTTGTGACAGCGTGGAAATTATATTTCACGGCTTCAACGGAACCAATATTACAAACATTGATGCCGGTTTTTGCATATACAAGAGAAAAAAGATTTGCCGATTGTGTGTGGAAAATCTTTTACCTAGGTCTTCAATTTTCCCAGTGGGAACAACTGTCACAACACTGTCAGATGCATAAATTAGGCAGCCTGAACCAGACAAAATTGATATGGCATAATATAATTTACATTTATTGGAAACTGAACCACTATATCATGAATGCGACGTTTGAGAAGTCACGTAATCGACCTTATAAACCAAAGCATTGTATTTGTTCACTTTAGACCTTCTGATATACATGTGGACTTCGCGGAATAGTGATGCAGGAATGTGAAGGTTGAAAAGTGTCTGCTTGAATTTTTTTGTGTAATTAGCATCCTTTTAAAACTTCCACTCAGTTTTCGATATGTCTGTTCGTGCCTATCTAACCACTTTCACTACAATCGCCTCAATACGAGAAAATGTACTTTGAAATCCATGACGTCACACTGACGTACCGACACCAAAGTTTAGGCGTGGAATTAAATGTAATGTTGCCCTTTATTTACTGTTACTTTAATTAAACTCGTATTGTGAATAAGGAATGTCCGCGCAAAGGCTAAAAAAAAAATAACACGAGTTGTCAGCGCACGGCGAAAACAATCATAATCCTTGCTATCAACGCACGGAGCGTAGTAAACAAATTTGGTAAACTTGAAAATTTTATTTTGACGTACCAACCTCATGTATTAGTATTAGCAGAATCATGGTTGTATCTTGAGTGCTGGATTCTGGAGTTGTCCCTTCATAATACAGGCTGTTTCGTAGAGGTAGAGGATCAACCGGAGGAGTGGTAGCAACAGCAATTAAAACAAACTGAAAATGCTCAGTGTTAGATAGTAGTGGTGCAAGATCACATACTTTGATAAGTGCATAACCTTGTGAGGGGGGGGGGGGGTATACAGAAACCCCAAACGCTCCACCTGAATATCTTGAAGTCATGTACGACTACCTTTCAAAGCACATAAACTCAAGGTCAAAAATTATTGGCTCGGGCGATTTCAATTCGCCAGGAATAAATTGGACTAACCTTTCACATGATGGCTGGGAAGTACGAAGTTCGGAATCACTACTGTACACCACGTTCAGTTTTTCATTAATTTGTAAGCAATACACGTCACGCATGCACTGTGTGCATCGAAAACGGCATTTCAAATTACAGAGAACTCGTCTTATCCTGTCCCGTATCTATGACTCGCCGCCGCCGCCGCCGCCGCCGCCGCCGCCGCCGCCGCCTCCGATGACAACGACGACGACGACGACGACGACGACGACGACAACAACAACAACAACAACAACAACAACAACAACAACAACAACAACAACAACAACAACAACAACAACAACAACAACAACAACAACAACAACAACAACGAGAACTCGTCTTATCCTGTCCCGTATCTATGACTCGCCGCCGCCGCCGCCGCCAACCACAACAACAACAACAACAACAACAACAACAACAACAAACGACGACGACGACAACAAAAACAACGCCCACCTACGTAAAACTATGCGCGCGTTGACGATTGTGCCGTGTTCAGCTTCTTGGAGTCTGAACTTTCCGGCGTTCAATCAAATGAAAGACGTGAGCGAACTCTGGCCACGCTTTAAGAAGATCGTTTCTTTTTGCGAAGGCAATTTCATTCCACAAAGAAGAAAGCGTATCAAGCGAGAATACCCGTGGGTAACTGGAGAAACAATCCAGGTGAAGAAGATAAGACAGAGAGGTCGACCTGACCTTGTGCGCTATAGCCTGCTACTCTGCAATGGGGAAGAGGGAAGGGTAGTGAAAGTAATGGGATGGGTGAAATAAAAAAGAAAACGACGACGGAAAAAAGGAAAGAACGTCGACACCGATAACTATATCGTTACTTTGCAGCAGAAGATCGCACAAGCTAAACTGCGTTACCTCGTCAGTACATACCTTGGTTCATGGCACACAAACCTAGAACATTCTGGCGATACTTGTGTGATGAACGGAAAGCCATTTCACAAACAAAAAATTCAGATCGAGTTATCAAGGAACCGGAAGCTATTGCTAGGGAGCCTAACTCCTTTCGCCAATGTGTCTTCACAAAATCCGCCTCTAGTACGCCTCGCTAGTGTTGAGAGTGCCCATCTCAGAATTGACCATAAACGATTAGGGTATCTTTTTCTCTTCTGGAAAGACTAGATCTAAAGAAAATCCCTTGGCCCCGACAACATTATTAACTCATTTCTAAACCGATATGTCGTAAGGGTATCTAAATGCATGCACAAAATATTCACACCTCTCGTGAAACAGCGATGTTACCAGACGATTGCGCAGTGCAAAGATAATCCCTATCCACAAATAATGTTTGAAACTAGAATTAAATGACTGTTGCCGCATGTCACAAACAAGTGCTTGTTGTAAGCTAATGGAGCACATAATTTTTAAGGCCATAATACCGCACTTAAAAATTAACGAAATGCTTTATAGTCAGCAACACATATTTAGATCAGGCCTTTCAACTATAACTCAACTCACTGGCCTGACGAAATAGTCAGTGCAATTAACGGTGTAAGTCAAATAGACGCAATGTTCTTAGATTTCTCCAAGCGTTTGACGTTGTCTCGTATCAAAATTTAATTACACAGCTCTCAGCGTACAGTGCTGACAGTAATCTCATGGACCTCCAGTTTTCTAACAAACCGAATACAAAGTGTGGCCGTAGATAAACGTGTTTCGCAACCACTTGAAGCTCACTCCCGAGTTCCGCAAGAGTCGGTTCTTGGTTCTATCTTATTTGTTATGTGTATCCATTATCTCCGGTTCCATGTTGAAGGACACGTCAAACTGCGGCTTTTTGCCGACGACTGTGTATACAGTATATACAGTAGCACGTAAGCTAGGAAATCAAATTCAACTTAACCATTCCATACAATCAATCTGCTCGTGGTGTGATACATAAGATATTAGACTAAATGCGTCAATAACCAAACGGATCACATTTGCTAATAAGAAAAAAGCCACCTCAATGTTACATATACGCTTGGAAACACCGCAATCGACAAATGAAATCAGGTATAATACTCGGGCCTTAGCCTCACGTCCAACCCTGACAACCTAATATTTCCTCCATAATTCTGAGCGCCGAGGGCAAACTACCTTTCTTAAGACGTTACTTGCGTAAAGGTTTGCCACATGTCGAATTAAATGCCTACAAAATACTCACAAGGACATCAATAGAGCATGCTGACTTAATCTGGACTCCCTATCAAAAACATGTAATCAATAAAGTAGAGCGCATACAAATTAGTGGTCAGATTCATACACTTTGATTATTCAAGACAGTACAGTGTCTCAAATCTAATAACGAAGGCAAATTTAGAACTACTTCCACAGCGAAGAGCAATTTCAAAGCTAAAATTCATTTACGTTCTGTATCATGGCCAATTCAAAATTCCACAAACACGTTATTTATTTGACCCTTTCTTGCACTCATCAAGAACTAAGCACGGTAAAACAATTCGGCAACCTTCAAACCGCGTTAACACATACAAATACTCACTATTTCGCTTGGCGATCTCTTATGGAAACCGCTTACCTAACAGTGTTGTGTGTTTGTTGTAATACCGTGAAATATTTTGTTACCCTAGTTCAAACCATTCATTTCTGTTCATGATTGCCTTTTTTTTTTCACCTCTTTAACACTCTTGCAAGGACCGCGTGGGCCTGCAGTATGTACAAATAAAAAAATATATATACTGTCACGAGGAAGAAGGGAATAGGAAGGAAAAGAGAGGGCGCTAACTTCGAACTGTTTTATTCGGACAGCTAAGTCGAAAGAATACAACCGAGCGCATGCGCGCAGAGGTCACGTTAAACAGAGTTACAGCAACGTGAGGAGCAGTTATGACTAGTTACTAAGAAGATAAGCAGATATGTCCCTGATACAGTTGACGACTGTTTTCTTAATACGAAAAGCGTCCAGCAACTCCCGCCAGCGTGTCACTACTTCTGACCAGTATACCTTTATCTCACGAAACTGTGGCTCGTATTGTGAACTTAACGAGAACAGACTTTCTAAAAGTTCAATTAAATAAATTACGGAGGTCTTGCGTGCCAAAACCACGATCTGATTATGAGGTACCCCGTATACGGCGTGCCTCGTAATCATTAATTTTGACCACGTGGCGTTCTCTAACGTGCACCTAAATCTAAGTACACGGCTGGCGTTCTTGCAATTGGCACCCATCGAAATGTGGCCGCTGTGGCCAGGATTGGATCCCACGACCTCGCGTGCTTAGCAACGCAACGCCGAAGCCGCTAAGCAACCATGGCGGGTTGTTTTGAAAAGTCTGAAGGGATTTATTGTTTCTTCTTTAGCGTCAACTTAAGAGAACCGCGAGCGGTACTTACCAGGTTGTTGCATGTTTTTGCGCAGGCGCATTCCTCGTGCCGTACTTCATCTGCCTTCTCACGACGGCGGTTCCCATGTTCTACTTGGAGGTGGCCGTGGGCCAGTACCTGAGCAAGGGCGGCATCGGTGTTTGGGCCCTAGCACCGATGTTCAAAGGTATACGCTGCGTCAGCCTAGTAGTGTTTTTGTAAATTACCTGTGCAGTAAATCAGTGTACCTTTCGCGGTTGCAGAGACGAAGCAGGGCAATGATGTAGCATATTTCATTTAGTACATAAACATTCAGATGCTATAGAGTGCCAGTTTTGAGATATCGGTCTCCGAAACTTAGAGAAATAGATAGGCGTCCCAGTTCTGCACATGTTGTATTTATTATCCCTGTTTGACTGGCGTTGGAGTGAGTACTTCTGGTTATTGTTGTTTTGCCATTTACTTTGCGGACTTCACTGTTTTGTATCCTTTTGTAGACTTCTGTGCGAGCTTTCGGTTTGTATAATACCTGTAATTGTTCTATATAATGTGGCGCCATGCGAACGTTGCTCTTTTTCTTCATTTGTTTCTTACTACAAGAGCTCCCTTACGAAGCTTTGCGGCGATGATGGCTACAAGATGGCACCACAGTAGCGCCATCATACGGAAACAAACAAAAACAAATATGGAAACAAAGCACTGCATGAGTGGAGGTCTGTGTGCCAGGGTCGCTGTGAATCGCGCACACGCGTCACCCACGCGCTGCCTCTCGCGATCACCGGATTAGCGAGGCAGTCGCGCCTCACTTCGCTCCGTTCGCAACGCGCCGCAAGAGACAGACTGTCCGCACCAACCAATATATCGCGAAATGAAAAGACGTATAGAGCTACGCTCAAATTTCGCGTTAGGGATTATCGTTATCGTCGGTGAAGTTTCTAACCTTTTTTTTTAGTCATAACTCCAATTTGAGACGCAGACACCTAGATTTAGTCAGCTAGCCGTAAACACTCAGAGCGTGCGTTATTTTACTGATAGTGCCACCTGCCGAGTATGCGCTAATTCTCACGCGCGGGGGCTGGAGGTCGCGTAATAGGCGTACTCTCAAGTATCGAAGACGCGGTGAAGTGGTGAAGCGAGAGACAGAGGGAAGCGTTCGCTCCCCGCTGCCGGCGCTCTTCATCACGCCAGTGTTGTGATAGTGAGTGCTCACAGGCATTGAGTGCGGTTAGTTCACGTTTTTCTGTGCGCGTGTGACATCGTGCTTGTTCGTTTGCTTGTTCATTTAGTAAGAGAATGTTTACTGTGCTTTATATGACCAATGAAACTGCGAAGTTCATGTAGTCGATGAAACTGCCACTGTTTTTTTCGTTTATTCATAGGCCTCACGTGCTCCAGAATGAACATTTCATGATGAGAGTCCAGATATCAATAAGGGAAGAACAGAAACGACCTATACAATGATGCACATACAAACAGGAAGGTAAAATAGTTACGTAGAGTATTTTCTAAAGAGGAACAGAAATTATAGACTTTTATTAAGGTAAAACCATTCAGTAGGAAGCAAGGTGATGCAGTTGAGTTGGTTACATAATTAAACAAAAAATAGTTATATACTTATATATACCACAAATAGAATCTGTCGAACGCTTGCCTTTGTTAATTAAGGCACAAGCCAAATACTCCACTGCTTTCTTGTATGAATGTTGCAGTATCTTCAATGTGAGCGATATTATCGGTAAGACCATTATAAAGTTTAATGGCACGTGGCAAGGTAGATTAGTTAAACACATTGTTCCGGTCGGAGACACGCTAGAAGCTCAGATGATTGCGCAGGCGCCTACGAACGAGTAGCGATGTATAGACGGGTGCTCACTTCGAATTATTTTATGTGGCAGACGTCCCAACAGAAAGATATACCAACAAGCCATGTCGTATTCATCGCAGGCATCGGCATCGCATCATTTGTGGTCTTGGTGCTGAGCAACGTCTACTACATGGTGATCGTGGCGTGGATTCTCTTCTATTTGATCTCTTCATTCGCCACCGTGCTCCCCTGGAAGCACTGCGGCAACCATTGGAACACCGACAAGTGCTGGGAGCACAATGATACCCACCCGACACCGCCGCACAACGGATCCGTTACGCCCATCGTAGAGTTCTGGGAGTGAGTAGGTTTACCGCGTCAACACTGATCAGCTAGAAAATTACTCTGCGTTGTCTTATCCAGACGTTCGCACCAGCTGAATGCCTTCACATCCGAAGCCCCATAGCGACAAAGGCGCGCCAAACCAATCTTCCAGTTGTTTAAGTTTCTAATGCGTGCGTGCGTGTGAGAGAGAGAGAGAGAGAGAGAGAGAGAGAGAGAGAGAGGCTATCCATTCGTACGTCCGTCAGCCGAATGCTTATGCGCTCTACACAACAACGATCGCGACTGTACGCAAACACCTCGCAATCTCGACTGAGTAACGATGGTCCATAAACTGCATCGGTTTACGATGAAACATCTCTCCATGTCAATGCGAATAGCCTTCTTGGCATGGTCAGACCAGTTTTCTTTCCGGCTATCTATAGCTATCTAACCGAAAACCAACTTGAGTCACTCGTATGTGCCACCGGGTATATTCCACTCTTTGTAATGCTCATCAAAACATAAGACATATCATCACTAATCACACACCCATGATATAATAGAGTGTTAACAAAATGCACAAGGTGTAAAAAGTGTACATTGAACAATAAAGTGGCATTTAGTGTACAAGAAATTAATGTTTACCTTTAAAGAATGATATATTCATATTTGGACAGTCATACTGAACGAGCTCTGCTCGAATTTATTTCTTTTCTCTCTTTTTTTCTCCTGTTATGTATGTCGCATGTGGTGCTCTCAGAAACCATGTGCTTGGGATCACATCCGGGCTGCACGAGGTTGGGAACGTGCGTCTGGAATTAGCCATGTATTTGCTCCTCGCTTGGGCCGCGGTGTACCTCGTCATTTGGAGGGGCCTTCATCAAAGCGGCAAGGTGAACCAATAGAACTTGTAATATAAGTGCCACACGCACCAATTATATTCTCACTTTTGAGACCGCACTAGAACACCGGTGTAATTGACGGGCCTCACCGCCACTGAGGAAGAAAGCCTGCTTCGCAGAGGATGTCACTTCTCAGTTAGGGAAAACGTTCTCTTCCCACTTGAGCCAGCATAACAGTACAATGGCAGCAGTCTCCCACATAAGCCAGCTTCTGTACACTGCGGCTCTTCGGCAGCACTGACAGTAAGGTCTGCCCAGCGCGAAACGGTGAAACAACTTTTTACCTCGAGCACTTGAACATTGTGGCCCCAGCAGCCAAGATGCGTCAGATGTTCGCAGGGACGGCAAGTGTCCCTGCCATGCAGGACACTTAACCTTTGGACTCCTTTAATTTTGTATTTAGTCTGCGTCTAAGGGATCCGACGTGGCCGCCTCCGTGAAGGCAAATGTGTCTAAAGTGCAGAGAAGTTGGACTCTCGTGTAAACAATAAGTCTTAAGAGCCTCACCGCACATTTCGTGGTCAGTATTGTCAATTGCTGAGAGTTGTCTTTCGGCGAAATTTTTGGTGAGGATAATGGTGAGTCGTGAAAAGGTAACTCTTCATATCATTGCAGGGATTCTTGAAAAACACTGTCAGATGCGAAGTTGGCTTTTCTTCCGTCCTGGGACAGAACTTGCGCGGTCTTTCTTTTAACTAATAAATGGTATAGCTTCGATGAAATGGTGCCACAGTATAGGATGTCGCTGAGATCTTCTGCGAGGGTAATAAAGCGGTGTTACCCATTCCCCTTCCATTTCAGGTCTTTTTCAAAAATCCCAAGCTCCCGCTTTTGAAAAAAGCCAGCGTTCTCGTATGAAACAGCTTAAGTCAGTGTTAAGTATACTTTCTCCTATAATGTCCTTCGGTGACCCTTTCCATTAGTACAGGGTAGCCAACCGGACATTCATTCCCCGGCCTTATTTTGTATCGTCCCATTTAATCTTCCATCCGTTTCTGCCCTTCGTCGAGGATGGACAGTTGGCGTGGCGGGCGATGAGGAAAGAAGAACCGAAAATATAATGGACTGTTGCAGAACGCATACCCTGGTTACCTACCTGCTTTTAACCCGCAAGGTAGCGGTTGCAACGGGATCTGTCGCTTGCCGCTTTTCTACTCTGCCCGAATTAAATTAAAATGAAAGCTTTGTGCCCCGAAATTAAGTGCGCTGAAGTAAATAATTTACCACGATATCAATGCGCCTCTTGAAAATTAACTTTACGTCAAAGATTGGCACCCTTGCTTTAGATTTGATGTCGCGCACTTGCAGTAGTGCAAGAGTACGCTCGCGGTCATGCGGTCCCGCTCTGATAGGGTTGCTCCCAGAAAGCTGTAGGCACCTGCGGATTTCTAACGGCGCACGTACCTTGTGCCATTGGGTATCTTGCACATACATACATACATACATACATACATACATACATACATACATACATACATACATACATACATACATACATACATACATACATACATACATACATACATACATACATACATACACACACACATACACACATACACACATACACACATACACACATACATACATACATACATACATACATACATACATACATACATACATACATACATACATACATACATACATACATACATACATACATACATACATACATACATACATGCATGCATGCATGCATGCATACCCATGGATACAAACGTCGCAAGAGCCAATTACCATTCGCTGCAGAACACTTATATGACCCATAGCAACCATTTTCTACCCAAACAAGCATGCTCAGCATTACGTACATGTCCACTGGAGTTGAGTTTGCTCAATTTTTAATCTGTTATTGCTTCCTCTTTCTTTCACACTTGCTTATGTATCTATTCCCCATCTATTTCGTCTTAAAGCAAGTAGTCAGTGAGATTTTTGTCTTTGGTGACCTGTATCTGCCTTTCTCCGGACATAATTTCTCTATTTATCTTACAGATTGTCTGGGTGTCGGCATTGTTTCCCTACGTTTGCCTGTTTATTCTACTCGTCAGAGGCGTCACACTGAGCGGAGCGACCGACGGTCTCTTGTTTTACGTAAAGCCAGATTGGAGTCAACTGCTGAAACCGAAGGTGAGCACGTCTCTTTGACTGACCTGAAGCCAAGCTGACAGCTTAGGAGAACGCTGCAGGCGTGCTGGCGAGGGTTGTGAACGCGTATGTTGACTCGCTTTGCGAGCGACCTCGCCAAGAATGCTGCCTTTTTATTGTATCTTTTTCTTTTTTCGCAGCAATAGTCCTGTCTAAGAAATATCAGAATCTCAGCCAAGGAAGCGAGCGAGTAGCAGCAGCTTCGTTCGAAAAACGTGCGCTTTCTGAGATAGTTCAAAAGACTCCACATCTCGAAGTGTTTTTTTTTAATTTACTTTTTTTCACGAGGGCCGTCAGAACGTCCCTATACGTAGGGACGAGCGCAAGCTTCTCGGAGGCGTAGTTCATTGTGTTCTCTGCCCGCTAATTATTCGAGCAACGTGAACGTCGCAAGAGTCATTGACATCGCAGGGGTGGGGTGGCGGGGGGGGGGGAGCATTGGTTCGATAGAAATACTTTGAATAGCTCTTTACTCGTTACATTCACAGACTCTTGTCGGACTGCTGCAGTTCCATATGCAGTGTAAAACCCAGGGTACACCGTCTCAGTTTCGTTATTAGTTCCGTAAGGAGGGTGCACGAGAGCTGCGAAAAAATTAGGGGAACCGGCAGCGCCCTCTTGTTGTGAAATCGCTGGGCGCGGCCATATTTAATCTGGAATGCCAGAATGTTAATACCAACAGATTTCTAAAAGGATGATGCCAGTCACGTGAACGGCAGCCTGGCGCGGCACGATCTGCCCTCACCTGCAGACCAACCTAGTCGGCACTTCGATATATCGATTATTGCTGGTTCCACTGACAGCACACGTCGTCTGCCAACATTTATCGTGCCTTGTTTTCAGGTATGGATTGCTGCCGGCACTCAGGTGTTCTACAGCTACGGAGTAGGTTTCGGCTCCCTGATGACTTTAGGAAGCTACAATGAGTTTCACCAAAATTTCTTCAGGTTAGCATCCGCAGAAGCTTTCTTCTTTACCTTTTCAGTCATACAACCTTATAACGTCCGAGGTGCCATTTTCTGTTTTCCCCAGGAACATTTTGTTTTCGCCCACGTCTACATTGTAAATCAAATTACACCTATAAGTGTGACTGTATGCGTCCACATTTCGTGCCTTTAGACCCATCGGAATTGGTGTTTCGCATGGAAAAAAATGCTTATCGATAGTGGAATTACCAATATTAAAATCTTAGCAACGTCGGATACTTATGGGTGTAGTCATAAAATACAATGTGTACAATGTAAACAACGATCATTAACGCTCATGGAGTAATACACCTCAGATACGGCTGACCTCTCCGCCTATTCAGTAAATAATCAATCTAATCCTCTGGCAATATTTGCTGTTAAATTACCGACGGCTGCTGCATCGGGTGTACTTTATTACAAGTAAATTAGAACCGAACCATTATATAAAAAATTTTCCCATGTATGTTCGAAACCTATGTGCAAACTACTTTACAATTTTTCAGTTCGACAAGGCCGCCTCTCTTGTTGGCTAACTGGACGAAAAATTTTGCCTCCGTTTGTGCCTGCGTGTCTACGTGTCTCTAAAAAAACGAAATTATTAAACTAGATATTTTTCATTACTTTTTAGGGATAAAAACCGCACTAGATCTGTAGCTGTACCGTAAACAATGTCATGACTTGCTGCTGCAATCTCTGAATTCTAATGTCTATACTTAGTGCAAACAGCTAGAGTTTTAGAAACGGGACCCCCGACTGATAACACTTTCCTTTTTTTTCACCCATGTGCACAGAGATTCAGCGGTTGTTTGTATCGTCAACCCGATGACGAGCATTCTCTCCGGGACGGTTATATTCTCCGTGCTTGGCCACATGGCTTTTCTAGCTGGCAAAACTGTAGGGGAAGTCGTGAAGTCTGGTAAGAGCCTCATATTTATTAACCACTTCGAGCTGGCTTGTATATGAACTGGAACTCAGCGAGCCGTTCCTCTGGCCGTCTAATAAAAGAGGATTAGAGCACAAAAAAGTGATTAAAATATTATTAACAGTCTTAAATATTCCAATCTTATTTTTCGTTTCCTGACCACAGGCCATCGTATGAAATTATAAAGGTACTTCGTAGAGAAAAGCAAATCGTGTCGATTTAGCGGCAAATGCCAGAGAAATGCGTTGCACCTGTCTGAAGTCCCGAATATCCATGATTTAAACCGTATTCACCAGATTGCAATGTGTTGTTCAGGAGCTCATTCGACAAACGTCACGCCTCATCGAGGAGTGAAGTGCAACTGACAGTGGAATATATATATATATTTGGTTCACACACCTGCACATTAAAAAAAATTTTGACACTCCTAATGCAAATGCTAACGCATTAAAAACAACGACACTGATTCGAAGGCCAGAAAAAAAGGACACCATCATATGCGACAAACATAAGACCAAATCATATTAAATTCATTTCACATATTGTGATCTAGGAGGGGTGGTATGGCTTAATACCCGAAGTGACTTTTAATGGAAGCGCCGAGGACGACGACGAAACAGAACAACATTGTTAATGAAATGCATCTGTCATGTCTTGATTGATTTGTGATCAAAGTGGTAGAACAAAGAATGCCACTGTAGCCAATATTTTGACATGGGTACTTGGTATCTTCAATGTAGCAACTGCCTTGGCAGCAGTTAGCAGCGTTCATGTATGCTAGCTCACTCTCCCCCACCCTCAATGAGGGAGGAGGTGAATAAGCTGGCGTGCGGAGTAGAGTGAGGAAAGTTAAAATGTAAAGCAAGTTAACGCGGTTGGTGGTGGGGAGCAAAAAAAAAAAAAGAGCAGTTGAGTTGCTGCTCTGAGGACCCTTATCTGAGGACCCTTATCTTATCTCTGAGGACTTGCTCTGCTGCCCTTATCGAAGCGTTCACTAATTATTTCAAGCCTCGATCTTCTCAAGGCTGCACAGAGCGTACTCTATAACGCTAAGTTTTCTATTGACCGACAAAAACAAGGGGAACAAAGGTGCTCGACCTTCTAATAATAATAATAATATTTGGGGTTTTACGTGCCAAAACCACTTTCTGATTATGAGACACGCCGTAGTGGAGGACTCCGGAAATTTTGACCACCTGGGGTTCTTTAACGTGCACCTAAATCTAAGCACACGGGTGTTTTCGCATTTCGCCCCCATCGAAATGCGGCCACCGTGGCCGGGATTCGATCCCGCGACCTCGTGCTCAGCAGCCCAACACCATAGCCACTGAGCAACCACGGCGGGTACTCGACCTTCTGTCGGCAAGAGCCATATGAGGAAAGAGAGGGAGAGAGAGAGAGATTTATTACGAGCGAAAAGCTGAGAGGTCGGCCTGAAATATCATGTTGTAGCCTGCTACTCAGCGTTGAGTAGCAAGGAAGTGGTGCAAAATAAGAGAAAGTGAAGGCGATGATGAGATGACGAGGAAAGGCTTGATAAAAAGAAAACGTTAAAAATTAACCGGTAACAACTATATGAAGCGCACAGACAATGAAGCTACGGAGGGCTTGGGGTAAGTTAACTGCTACATTTAACTGAAATACACTTCCTTAAAAGGAAATGGACGTGGACGAAAACACAACTTGCCGTGGGTGGGAGCCAAACGCGCACTCTCCACGTCTCCCCCTCCCCCCCCCCCCCCCCTTATTGCATTTCATAAAGAAAATAATGTTTCAACTTCGTCTAGTTACTGCTAAATTGCGTTTTCTGCGCTTGTTTCCGCACGAAAGGCAACACAAAGTATAAGGGCAGACAATTGCGCTGTCTTGCTTATGCAGATTTCTGCGATCACTGGGTTGACTCTTTTGCTGTGCGTTAGCCCTCGAGCACGCACCGATGTATACTTTTGGTCGTCATGTCATTCCTATCTCTAGGAAAACAATAATTCCCTGCTGATACTGTGCAATCGTATATAGTCAGTATGTTCCCACGGTGTACATTGAACATGTTTGTTCTTGATTGCACTAGTTTTTCACTGTATATTTGCGCCAACTTGCTCATCCGTTAGCGTCAATATTAGACTGTGCTGTACACGAAGAGATTTTCATTTCAGCAATCTCTTTCATACGAAATGACAAATGTGCGGGCAACGCAATGTTATTTCTTGATGTGTGCGGCCTGAAATTGCCCATATAGTCTTGCTTCTCGCTGCAAATCTTCAGGACCAGGCCTTGCCTTCCTGGTGTATCCCGAAGTCGTCACTCGAATGCCGGCCTCGACGATCTGGTCTATACTCTTCTTCGTCATGCTGCTCTTCCTGGGAATAAACAGCCAGGTACCGCGCCCAGCGCATTTCTGCTAAATATGAATGCGTGCACTTCTTTCTTTATAGCGTTGTATATACAATGCGCTTGTAGCACATTGTTGACTTCTAGCATAGTTGGTTGGTAATAGTTGATGTCTGTAATAGTTGTAATAGTTAATTTGTTTTTATAAAAAGAAAGTAACATAAAGAGAATGCACAAGAACAATTTTTCAGTACACTTAAGCACTTCCGGCACACAGCAAGTGTCGTCTGCTTGTGTTACAACGTGCTCCGTCTTTGACGAGAACTCCGCAGTCAGTGTCGGTCTGTCGTTTCGCGAGCGCTATGATTCGACTTTGTTGCGCTGTAAACTGCAAACGTAGCGACTGGCAATATGTCAAGCTGCGACATCGTGTCCTTCTGCAAGCCAGTAGATGAGCGGACTGGCTGCAGCGCATTGGATAGCCGCTATCCAATCGGCGCCAGGATTTGCGCGATTGCGGCCGTCACTTTACACCGGAAGATTACTAACGCAGTAGCGTTTCGCGAGTCCGGTATTAGGGTAAACTTAAGCGCAAGGGGACAGGGCCTGGCCGTGACCCCTTGCCTGTCGTTTCAGGCGATGAACAGAAGCGACAACGTGAATGGTCTGCACGGTGCAGCCACGTGGGGGCATAGAGTTCAACCACACACAGTAGAGCAACAAAATGTATTCTTCTTTGCTGCTGGTGTAAATTTTTCGCAGGAGTGTAATCGTTAACACGTTGTTTTTGTATATGTTTAAAATGTTTTACTCTTGTTGGAGCAACATTAGCTCTTTCTTTGGCAGGTTAAGCTCTGCGCCAACGGGTGGCTGGACCGTGGAGACCGATCAGGCAGCTCACGTATACGTCTACGCTAAAGTTCCTTCATCAGCTTTAGTTTATGTCTTCACCGTTCCGTCGAAACGTTCTGGTAGTGTGTGATTACCGGAATACCAGACACGTTCGGCGCTACGAAAGTATGCTCGCAACGCACGCTGCTTCGATAGCTCGCACATTGGAAAGGGGTTGATGGCCAAGCTGCTAGGGGAGGCGTTTCGCGCGGGCGGGAGCGGGCTCCAAAATAACCGGAAGTGGACGATGTGACGTCGCATCGTGACGCAGAACCTGTGAAGGCGGAGCTTAGCCGCGACCGCTCGGCGAACAAGTTGAGGAGGAAAAGCATGGCTAGGGACACGGTGTAAGAAGTATACAGTATATTCGTACTCCGTGGCTAGGGAGGAGGGTAACTTGTAATCGCTTGTAGCTCCATTAATACGTAACGCTTCACTTAAATTGTGGTGCAAATGTTCTACTTAAGCTGTACCCTACGCGTCTACAAAATTTGCCCGAACCGTTTCAGGGGCCCTTTAAGCAGCAGGAGCTTGATGTGGGCGAGTTGGTCTAACATACTTGAAGACGCGGACTAAAAGAAGAACGTGCACGACGGTAGCGATAAAAGAAGAACATGTAAGACAGACAGGCGCTGTAGCGCCTTGTCTGTCATACATGTTCTTCTCTTAGTCCGCGTCTTTGTAGCGTTTCTTTTTTTTCAAGTATGAGAGAACAAACGGGGATAGCAGATATACTAGTTGACATTAGGAGGAAGCATGGCGGAGTTGGGAAGGTCCTGTAGGGCAGACTGCAGAGGGTCTAAGAGAGAGAGAGAGAGAGAGAGAGAGAGCAAATGATAAATGAAAGGCAGGGAGGTTAACCAGGATTGAGCCATAGAGATTGAGCCCGGTTGGCTGCCCTACATTGCGGAAAGGGAAAAGGGGTTACAAAGTGGATGCTGAAAGAAGCAATACACGGGAAGGCAGAGGAATACCTTATTTTAAAAAATAAGGAATTTTGCAGGCATAAGATGGGGTCAGCTGTCATAAGACCGGGTAATTAGAGATCGCTGGGAGAGGCCTTCTTCCTGTGGTGGACATAAATAGGCTGGTGATGATCATTATGATTATTATGAGGATGATGACTGACCCTCCTCCCTTTCCTATTCTTGCGTTCCCTCGTTCTCTCTGTCTGTGCGTAGCAGGAATCCCTGCAACACTGCGCAAAAGTGAATCGATGTGAGTCCATGTTGCCCATGTAAAATACTCAAAACACGCACCGTCCTCTGTGTATTTGACTTTGATGTGACCTAGGAAGCCTTGTTAGACAAACCTCCGAGTTCCTCTGCTTTTACTGAGGGACCGAGTGTGTGTTTTTACTCTTGCTTTTGCAGTTTTGTCCATCCGAAGCGATTGTCGCCGGACTGATCGATCAATGGCCGCGGCTCGTAACACGGCGGAGGCTCATCACTTTCTGTTTGGTCGTGCTCCAGTTCCTACTTGGTCTTCCGATGACCACGCAGGCAAGTGTCCGTTGTCGGATTGGTGCTCTGATGAAGAGCGCTTATCTTTCTTTCTTGTCTTTCGAGGCTGTAAATGTAGCGTTTCTTTTACTGGGAACACTAGAAATTGTGCAGAAATCGACGATGCCATGATTGTCAGTCTAATGTAACTAACTAACTAACTAACTAACTAACTAACTAACTAACTAACTAACTAACTAACTAACTAACTAACTAACTAACTAACTAACTAACTAACTAACTAACTAACTAACTAACTAACTAACTAACTAACTAACTAACTAACTAACGAACGAACGAACGAACAAGAAATCCAGTGAACGAACGAACATTTCTCTTGCCGAGTGCTTCACAAAGCTAACGGGCAGCGCTCCCCCTTCCTCCCCTCCCTCCCGCGGTTCGGTTGCACGAGAGCTCTCGCCTTTTCTCGCGGTGCCTTTGTATCGCAAGTCCGACCGCCGACCGCCACCATGGCAACCAAGAAAACGGGTGAAAGAGGCAAAGTCAAGGAAGAGGAAAGAGGCTTTAAAATTTGGTGACTGCATTGATGAGCTGATTAAATCTACCACATTCTCTCCACATCTTTATCAATGCACCTTCATATGTCTCAACTAAAATTGACCATAAAGAAAAGATAGAGGTTATGCCCTGTTTAATCAAATCTCGCAGTGAGTCTTTTATCTCCAGAACATCATTCGACTGGAACCATCTTCCCGTGTAAACAGTTCATAACCAACCATCATTTCTTTCGTTCCGTTCTAGCCAACACAGTATACTGATGAAATTACTTCTTTACATAATATTGTTACAGAATTGCGATAGTTATCATTGTAGAGTAAGAGCGAATTAAACCTAAATTCCCTACATAATGCCCTCGGCCCGAAGGGCATTAATTAACACAATGAAAAAAAATATACATGGCGGAAAGTGCATGACAAACAGGTCATATCAACGCCTGTGGAAAAGTAAACGGTCTAAGGCAAAGATCATAGCTTATAAAAGGAACCGAAAACTCCTCAGTTTATACTTGGAGCTTATAACATTTATCGATGCCCACGCATGTTGTGGTACTCGCGAGCGGGTGTTTCTCCGGGAGGACATGAGTGCGTTCGGGATTCGCGCCACGTGCACCTGAAGAAATGCTTTGCATTGACTTAGATAATCATTGAGGATGGTTTCTGCCATAATTTGTTGACCGTTTATCATTGCAGGGCGGAATGTACATCTTCCAGTTAATGGACAGCTACGCTGTCAGCGGCATCACACTGCTGTTCATAGTGTTCTTTCAAGCAGTAGCGCTTGCTTGGGTCTACGGTAAGCCACTGTTTAGAGCAATACGCAGCATTTTAGCTTCACAAGTATTGATTGTACCTGCTAGCTGGTCGGCACTTGTCGGGCCAAGACACACACACATAGAGAAGGTCGAGGCCTACCTATCAGAAACAAGAACGTACAGGAACTTTTCTTGCTGACAGTCTTATGTGGCAACGAAGAAAAATGTACCAAGGCAAAGTGCACGCAAGGAAGAGCGCTTCTCAAGAAAAAAAAAAAGTTTCACATTTTTATTAGCTTAAGCTGGGGGAACAGAAAACGTACACATCTCATTTAATAATAATATAATATTTGGGGTTTTACGTGCCAAAACCACTTTCTGATTATGAGGCACGCCGTAGTGGAGGACTCCGGAAATTTTGACCACCTGGGGTTCATTAACGTGCACCTAAATCTAAGCACACGGGTGTTTTCGCATTTCGCCCCCATCGAAATGCGGCCGCCGTGGCCGGGATTCGATCCCGCGACCTCGTGCTCAGCAGCCCAACACCATAGCCACTGAGCAACCACGGCGGGTACACCTCATTTATAATAGCAAAATAAGACAAAATACTGCATTAAGCATTTAATTTGGCGTATCATTCTTAATTTGACGTTTCGGCAAAAAAACTGACGCACGTGTAAGGTACGCTGAGTCATGATCTATTCCAGGAAACCAAAAGCGCCGTCAAACTCTGCTGAAATACATGGCGCCGTAACACATGTGCAGAAGCTGGGTCACTGTAGCATTACCTTCATTGGCCCAGAAAGTTATGTGCGAGTACGTATGCGGCCCAAGGTCGCAGGGTCCTGTCAGTTCACAAGTATAAACTTGCTTGTAAGTTTTATGCTGTGCTCTGCTTACTACAAATGTAAATAGGCGACATCCACCCATTACTCCATCAAAGCTTTACAGAGCTGTAAAAAGAATCCGCTTCAACCTGTAGCTATAGCGAAGGTGCTCGAAGAAATTTCCCGTTATGCAAATCAGCACACGTTCAAGTTACCTTGTCTATAAATGAGTGCTTGAAATCACAGTTGAATAGGCGCACGCGGAAGCTCCAACTTTATTGACGCGGTGTAGTAAAGGTTGAGAATAATAAATACCACCAGAAATTATGAATAGATTATTTAACAATTGGGCAAACTCGTGTCCAAAAAGCACAATAAACATTCAACTGACTGCTATATCAGCTTGCGTGGTCGTTCGGTCGACGACTTCTTATTGAAGCTAATATCGACCAGCCACAATTTAAACGACGCAAAAAAAAAAAGCTTCCGATAAGCCTCGTGAAGCTTGGAGAAGGGTCGCGAAGGCACTGGAAGCGTCCCATTGAAGACATATTCAGACTGAGTGATAACAACACAAGTTCGAGAACACACCGGACGTATCTATGCGCGCAGGCAACGGGACAACTCGCGCTTAATTTCGAGCGCCAAACGAAAGGACAGCGTGTCAGTGGTGATAAGAAAATAAAGTAAAGCAAACACCTCACTCGGCCTTGATTTCACCACCATCACCACATACCACTGATTTAGAAACACACGCTGATCACGTAAGCGATGTTTCACTATGTTTTTTTTTCGTGTTATACAGGCCTCGCGAAAGCAATGCTCTGACAGTGACCGAGTCTGTTCATGCAGGGACAAGAAACATATCCGATAACATCAAGGAAATGATCGGTCGCCGACCAATCCTGCTGCTCCGTTTGGGATGGACGCTGTTCATACCGGCTATGTGTGTGGTAGGTGACGAGTGATTCCACTTTCGCGGATCAATTCAATAACCACTGCGCACTCAAAGATGCGCGAACTATCTGCCTAAGTTTTGAACTCTGAGAGCAGATTAGATAGATAGATAGATAGATAGATAGATAGATAGATAGATAGATAGATAGATAGATAGATAGATAGATAGATAGATAGATAGATAGATAGATAGATAGATAGATAGATAGACGGATAGATAGATAGATAGATAGATAGATAGATAGATAGATAGATAGATAGATAGATAGATAGATAGATAGATAGATAGATAGATAGATAGATAGATAGATAGATAGATAGATAGATAGATAGATAGATAGATAGATAGATAGATAGATAGATAGATATATAGATAGATAGATAGATAGATAGATAGATAGATTCTTTACTGATATTTGGATTAAAAGCCCTTCTTGGTGGGCTAGTTGGTAGCTGTTCATTATAAAATATAAACACGCCAAATGAACGGACACACACAAAGGAAGAGAACAGGACAGGGCGTCCTGTCCTGTTCTCTTGTGTGTGCTCGTTTATTTGGCGTCTTTATATTTTATAATGATATTTGGAGGTTGGGCGAACCACAGGCCAAGCATCCTACATCAGATTATCAGGATGATCGATGCAAAAAGAAGTAGAAAGAAAGCAAAACAATAAGGACGATAAGAATCGTGGACATATAAGACAATACGCCGCGCGCTACAACGGCGCGGAAATTTCCTATAACATGCACTGGACGTCGGAATTGCCTCGAGGCCGCGCTACAGCACCGCTCCCTCCATTGGTGGTTGTCGACATGGAGGAAGAAAACAGATGTGAGGGAGCATCGTGCGACGCGACTGAAGCCGTGTGTGTCGTCCGAACACGTGACCAGAGATACAGGCTAATCAGCCGAGCAGCTGCCGGCCGAGCGCACATCGATAGAAATCTACCCATAGAACAAACAACCAACTACCAGGAACCAAACCTCTCGGCAAATCTTGATTCTTGCTCCGTGATCTCGACGCAAGACGTCACGCGCTGGGCCGACACTGAGCAATGCACTGAGCAAGGTGACTGGCGTCACGGGGCGTTCGCTTGCCAAGTCTGGCTGCATGACGTAATGTTCTCTCCTGTCTTTTCCTTCCTGCGTGGTTGCCGTGATAAAAGGTAATAATTAAGAAAGACAGCGCCGATGACTTCGCTGTCTCTTTATGAGGTTGGTGGAAGAGCTGGCGGAGGTGTGCCGCGCCGGTCGGCCTTCTTCCAATGACTCAATGACGTGGCCGTTGCCACGCGCTCGTGGCTTGGTCGCAGCGCCTGTCGTAAAGAGGAGTCTTTGTTCAAAATTTTCGTTAACCAACCAACCCAACAGCAAATTCTCCTCATGCCTTTTGGCGGTTTAGCTCGTGGCCTCCGAGATCGGGTGACGCGCAGTCGAGCGCGCGCCGCCAGATACCGGAGGCCTTGTTTAGCTTGCACGCATGTCCGACACACGGCTGGCTCCGCCGCCGGGCGACCACGCCTCGTAGCAGACTACGCGACGCCGTCTTTCGCGGTGTTTTTTCTTGACGTGTTTCTGAGCGCGCTCGCCATTTATTGGTACCACAGCGAGACCCTGAAATCACGTCGGGATCCCTTTACAAGTGAACATTTGACGCTGCTTACGTGCTCTGACATAACGAACTGGTGCGAAACAAATTTTTTTTTTTTCGTGCTGAAACAACCTATACCTCAATAGTCTGCTTTGTCGCTTCGTGATGCGTTTGCTGATTTTTTATATTTAATTTTGTAGTTTGGCCTTCTCGCAAACGCTGACGGTTAGTAAATGAACTAACCACTGGGGCGCTAAGTCATGAACTGCAACGCCTTATTAATTACGGAGGTAAAGGACGACTGATCATTCAATCAATAAAATTTAGGCACGAGTCGTAGCTGAACTTTCAACTTTTTACGTTCACTGGTCACACTGAAGTGTGACCAAACTCACCAGCAAAACATATATTAATTTATCTATCACAGCGCACAATTAATAAATACAGATATAATGTGAGCGCTGATATGGCCCAGCCCGCAAATAAATTGTGCTATTATTTCGCCTTCAGTATGTCACACACGTCACAAAACAGTGACTATGTCAACTGCAATGCACGAAAATCTAAGTAGCGCTAAATAAAAAACAAAAAGCGGAAGCATTGCGACTTGCATGTATAGCCACATAGGCGTAGACAACAATCACTTTGCAACTCCGCTCATATGTGGTACAATTGTCTGGGCTTAGGCAGTCCAAACAAAAAGCAAAGTAAATGACAAGATATTGTTCTGAATAAACAGAGTATCACAATGAACCAATCGTGCAGGGTGATTAACAATACACATATACGGAAGCGGAACTACCACGTGGAATTTCTTTAGCACCCAATAACCACTGCGCCTACCGTTTTGATGTTAAATTATACATTTTGTCGGCAAATCGTTTCAACTGGTCATATACAGATGTCCAAAACCCAGAGCAGTCACCAAAGCAAGAAAGGTTCGTGACTTAAGTGCACGTTAATCAATCACAGGTAAACGACATCATTACAGAGCGCTCTATATAGTGACGTCTCTCATATTCCAAGAGTTCCTTAGTGATGTCAGACATCATCAGTCAGACAGTAAGGCAGTTAGCGGGTTAATCCACCTTAGCGGAATATAAATCAGCAGCTGCTCTGTAGTACGGATGACAGTAAGAAGGTCAAAGCCAGGAACCAGAAACAGAAAACTATTTTCTAGAACAGGTGAAGTGCTAAATTCTTTGCACTTGGAAGTGTGGCTCAATGGCTGTGACGTTCAACTGCTGAGTAACATGCGCTTACCTGTTGTCTTTGAGGAACCGAAAGAACCTGGCGGTACTGCTTTGCTCTGGAGTTAAGATGGCTAAGACATCATGCAGCTACGCAGGCAATGCGATGGCCCGAATTCGGCATCTCGTCATCTCCTCTGATGCAACGTTCCCTGCGTCTTCCGCTCACAGACGCCAACCTTTCCAGTTTCAACGTTCACCCATATCTGTGCTTTGCAGCGACTAGGCCCCACGCCAATCCACGACACCGACGTTACTGGCGATCAAGCGCGGCGAGCAGACGAGCGGAGATAAGCGATAAGGGCCACGAAATACGACAACCACTGTCCGACATGTCCGCGACGTTATGCGCCGCGAATTCAAACGCCCTCCACCCCCTCCCACAAGAAAGAAAAGATGCATGGGAAAGGGAACATATGATTGTTTCTTTAGCTATGAATTCAGTTTTGCGTTAATATTTTTCAAATATCAAATATAAACAATTCACGTGTATACTCCATTTATCCCTTTGATCACGCCGGCAACCAACACAAATGTGCTATTATCTGAAACTGAATCGTTCTGCTTGCTGCGCTATACTGTTGTACAAAAAAGAAAAAAGCACAGACACACATGTGCGCAACTGTGCACATTGTGTCCTGGGCACATGTGTGCCTGTGTTTTTTGTCCTTTGCATAAAAGTATAGCGCAGCAAAGGGAACGATGCCACACCAACTAGTCCCAGTCGAAGCTTTATTGAACTGAAACTGAAACTAGAGCAACTAGACCTCGCTTTTTCACATTTGGCGTACACATGCACAAAACGCTGTCAGGGCGAACGCAGATATGCAAGCCGGACGATTCCTACGGGTACTATAACACGTCCTTTAGAAATCAATGGCGTCACATTTAATTTTTGTTGCTGGAAAACTATGCGAAGAGACTGATTTTTTTCTTCTTGCATGTCGCTCAAACTGCATTCTCGTATAGCCACGCACGAGAACGGGCCTTACAAACTCTGATTACCTGAGTGATGTAGCTGCACCTTCACCCTGCTTGCAGGCCATATTCCTGTTCTCTGTGATCAAGTACCAACCGCTGGTGTACGCTAAGACATATGCGTACCCGTGGTGGGCCGATATGCTGGGCTGGTTCATGTCCCTGGCCTCCATCATTATGATTCCTGCATACATTGTCTACTTCCTCGCAACCACACCCGGCTCGCTACGACAGGTAAGGCCAGCACTGCAGCGTCAGCAAATATTTATCGATGGACTTTGCTTCAAAGTGGCGTACATACCGGGTGTTTCTACGAACACTTTAAAAGTAATATTTAAAAATAGCCATATTGAAACAAAAGGACGGTTCCTTCGGAGACGTACCGTCAGTGGCGGCAACCACGGGGTGACGGGTGCCACGGGGTAATTAATTGCTAGTTAACAAAAACCAATTAATTATCTTTAAATATTTCATTTTGAGTGGGCTCATCGTAAATGGGAATTTGAGGCTTGCTCTCCGTACAAGGCGTGTCAACATTATGGATACGGAAAAACGCGATTACCCGCGGCACTGTAGCACGACTAATTTCGGCTATCAGAGCGCTAAACCGAATCTGGGAGGCTGCAGCGAGCGCAAAGCCACGCCCCTCGAGGCGACGTTCTGCTTACGTCACCCAGCAGCTAGCGGCCAGCGCGCTGCGAGAGCGAGGAGCACGGAGCCGCTGCGCGCTGCCCGCTTCCTCCTGTCTCATTAATTAGCTTTTTTAATTGATAACCTTAGGTGACATGTAGTAATTGCGCAATCGAAGTAAGCCGGCATACACAATACATTGTGGTTTGCCGCGCAAGCATTTGTCCACCTCGCGGAGACTTGGAATTGCACTCTCTGCCTCGGAATATTACTGCTTACAATTTGTCAGTAAAATGAAAACAAGCTGTGTAGTTGTTGCACACGAAGGTACACGCCCACCCAGATACAGACTACAGTTGCCCAGTTACAAAATAGATGCACCTTTCGCAATTTTGTGCTTCCCATGTTGAGGCACATTCTGTGGTGACATGCTGGTTGCATTGATGTTCATGAAAAGTTCTATCGAATGACTTGCAGTACCTGCAGATTCGTTTCTTTCTTTCTTTCCTTCTTTCTTTCTATCTTTTCTGTGTTTTAGTTTTTCGATGACAGCGTTTTCTTTGGCAATTCAAGATTGATTTGGGATTCGTGTGGTCTGGGCTTCTGGCCACTTTTGTTCCGTAAATTAGACAATTTGAGGCCTTCTAGTGTACATATAGGACAGCGAAAAAGGCACCAACCTTACGAATTGTAAGATGTTTTTGATACGCATGGCGAAAAGCAGTCTAATAATCTATTCTGGTCTTTCGCTGTTTGAAACTGTGGGGTCACCGCGATCATTCTTTCTCGCTCATTTTCCTTTTCCTTCTTTTCTTTCTTTCTTTTTTTTTACCTTTCCCCAGAGAATCCGGGCTGGCTTATCTCCCCAGCTGGTGGAACGTAACCTGTCGGAGAAAGAGAAGTTTTCATTCAGTAACGCAGCCATTCGAACGTGATCGATCGCGACCAATTTCGTCCAAATCATCGAAATCATCACGCGCCTGTTTCGACGTCACCACTCACAGCGCTTCACCCGTTCATCACCTCCGCAAACTACGTCAGCCACATCCTTCTGTGCATTCGCGGTTGTATACGTGTGTGACATTAACGTGCACGGACTCGAAGACTACCGGTACGTAATGCATATATCTTAGTCGCAAACGGCGACGCAAGGCATTCACACCTGTTCATGTTTTCGCGCCTTTGAAAGCGATGACTGCCGTCCTTGTTCCGTTTGCTCGTTATTTTGAAGTATACGAAAATATAAATGTAAAAACAGTAAGCGGTTGAAGAACGGATTATTATAGCGATTAAGGCTAGCAATTGTTTGCCATGGGCAATTTCCCTCGAACGTTCATAAGAACTATAGTCATATCGTGAACTATTCGAGAAAACCTTTATTTAAATTACCATAAGTGATCTCCTTCTCTTTCTTTTAATCGCATTGGCATGCTGGAACAAATGAACAGGTGTGACGCACGTATTTATTTTGGTTGATTATATTGCGTTGAACACCGACGCCTGGGAGAATTTGTTGAAAGCGCTTTTTGTTCTTGTACCGTTGTTTCGTATAACTTCCACATAGTCCACGGCGATTGCTAAGTTGTATCCGATCCTGCTGGGTGCCGATAAAGCCCTACAAATTGTATTAATAAACCAGCCAAGTCTTCCGTGTTCGCTGTAGTCACATACAATCAATGCCACGTGCATTTATGTACCGCCGTCAACAGCCGGTCCGCACTGGGTTGAGGTGGGGTCCGGTGGGAGCTTGCAGCACCGGTATCACACGCAGTGTAATAACGATACTTTTCAGTCTTCCTTTTCCCACGTGTTGTTCGCGAGTGGAATAACCTAGATGCATCTATAACCAACACAGTATCGCAGTCTGATTTTGTTAAGTTATTGGAAAATGAAATAAGTAGTTAGGAAAAAAATCATTCTTTTGCACATATAATCGTCGGAACTCCTATTTTCTGAACTATAGCTAAACATTTACCTCCTTTGTTTCTTTCTCTGTATTTTTTATAACATCGTAATAATCTTTATGTACATGTAACCTGAAGTGTACTATTTATGTGAGTTGCTCTTGTTATTCATAATATTATTCTTCTAAAATTGTGCATCGAACCTGTTGGTGTATTTCCCTTTACATGTTTTGATGTTCTTACCGTTCGGTATATAAAACATGCATTGTATGTATAATCATATGCCCACCTGCTATGGTCTCGATATGAGACTGGCAGTATTGTAAATAAATAAGAATAAATAAATAAATGTGAGGGTAACAGAAGTGTACCCATTCATCTTGAAATTCTCTTTTTCTTCTCTCAATTGAAAGTATGAGAGGCAACATTGGCATGCAGCTGAAAGAATGTAGATGCCAACTTAAAATCAGCTGGATCGCCGAAACAGTAAAAACTTTTCAGCCATGGGATCCATCACGGGAGGCCCCACAAACCTCAACGAGCTGGCCCACTCCAAGGCGCGACGTCTCACTTTCCGCGACCATGGAGAACTCCAACGCCGGCCCGCAGCGGTGGAGAATAGAGATCAACCGACCACATATAACGAAATTGCGCAGCACTTTTATCTCGGCAGGAGAGAGTTTCCCCTTCCACACAAGAAGTTAACTAGAGCGCAGGCATTGACCCTCAGATTACTGCAAACAGGCTCATATCCCAGCCCGGCTTTATTCCACAAAATTTATCCCGACACCTATGCCACTAGTTCTTGCAGGCATTGCAATGACTCCGCTAGCCTAGATCATATGCTCTGGCGTTGCCCCTCGTTACGAGGCTCAGAAGAAATCAATGAAGACAAGTGGCTCTCCGCTATCCAGAGCCCTGATGCCGGGGCGCAACTATGGGCTGTCCAAAGGGCCCACGATGCGGCGGTCGGGCAAGGCCTGACTGTCCCAACGTGGGAGCGGCCCGCAGCGCGCTGAGTCGCGTACCTCAGGACCTTATTAAAGTTGTGCATCCATCCATGCGAAATTTCTTTCTCACGAACCCGAGTGAGTACGTTTGTACTGCTACATGCTTCTTTCAATAGACGTACCCCCATGTACTTTTTTTCTTTCGTTAATCTATCTCTACCTTGCGGACCTGTGCGCATGTACCTCGTTCGGCTGAACTACAAAATACGGACGGACGAAACAAGAGGACGTGGTTTCTCGCATTCCTTGCGAGCATTGCGCTAAGTGAAAGGGGCAGGAGGGGGAGGGGGAGAAGAAGGGGGGCACCACCACCCCTTATCTTTCTAGGAGGGGCTCGGTACCTCCTCAGCCGGTGAACTGTAGCCCTGCGGCACCCATTCGACAAGCGCTGGAGTGTGTTGTACTTTCTACGGCATCAATGTTTGTTTTCCTCTGTGGTTTTTTTTTCCCGTATACTTGTGACTAAGAAAAAAAAAAAATGGCTGTGGCTTAGCTAAGGTTAAGCCCAGGATGCGAAGCATACTAGCCTTTATTTTAGTTGTTGAACCACTGTTTAGCCTGGTGAACTGCTGTTGCTTGGCTATATTTGGTTCGGCTAGACGAAGAAACAACTCATGCGTTACTCTGCTTCGCCTTCAAGAGTGGAACGCGAGAGCGTTCCCGTCGACCCGCCAAGGGGTGTAAGACAATGGGCTACGGCGCAGCGACTACGCGCCCCCATTGGACGCGGTGAGCGTCGAGCAACGCAGCGTTCGGCGCGGCAACGAAATGTGCGCCTGAGCAAGCGACGCACGCCTGAGCCTTAGAAACAGCTCGTTTCTAAGGCAACACCGCATTCACTAGAGGCGCTTTTGTACCGCTTTGAAGCATCGTACTCGTGGCTCAGTGGTAGCGTCTCCGTCTCACACTCCGGAGACCCTGGTTCGATTCCCACCCAGCCCATCTTGCAAGAGTTGAGCCAAAGCCACCTAGAAACAAGCGCAGCTGCTTATATACCGCCGCGAGCGACGGCGCGAGTTGGAGCCCCGTTTCTCCTCTGTCGTGACGTCACGGTGTCACGTGGTATGGCGTGGGGTCAAAGGTCATTGAAGGCGACACCGCCGCGCCTGAGGAGCTGGGTTGAGCTCTCGTAATATGCTTCGCATAAAAAGAAAGCCTTTATCCTCTGCCAGGCACCACACTCTAAAGACAGCATAATCTCCCTAACATGGATCCCGGCCCATGCGGGCCCTGTCCACCCACACCTCCCCAATCTCAACGAGGTCACCCACTCCATTGCGCGAGGCCTAGTCAACCGCGCCGGAGTCACTGGAGATGAGTTGGACACCAGGGACAGTCTGACAGCTTATAACGATCTGGTTAAGGCCTTTTACCTTAGTCGCCGAATCTTCCCCCCGGCTCACCCAAAGTTCAGCCGGGCGCAGGCTACCACCCTGCGTCTACTACAAAAAAAACACGTACCCTTCACCCGCCCGCCTCCACCTTATATTTCCGGACGTCTACACTACCCCCAACTGCCGGTGCTGTGGAATTCACCCGGCTACGCTTCCGCATATGCTATGGGAGTGCCCAGCACAGTACACCCAGACTAACACCACGACTCTCTCGTCGAGGTTGCATGAGGCTCTGCGGAGCTCCGCCCTCGACGACCAAACCTGGGCGACCCAGCACGCCCGCGAGGCGGCGGCGAGGCAAGCCCTCGACGTCCCTTCGTGGGAGGCTTAGGCCCGGCCATCATAAAGTGCTGGTTCTACAATAAAAGTTTATTCCTCCTCCTCCTCCTCGCGTATCCTTGTTCTTCGTACTCTATACATAGAGAGGGGTTCGACTTTGGCATTCTTGACGCCATGAGGTAGCGTACGAGGGTTTGTTGGCTAGTTGTCTGGCTCTTCAGCTCGCGTGCTATACGTGACTTCTGCGGTTAAAAGGGTGTTCCACGTCCGCAGCGATGGCCACGAGCAGCGCTCGCTAAAAATCACAGGGTTAGACATTGCACACACGTGCACAACTACCCAAGAAAGTGGTGGGGAGGATGACCGCCACGTTAGGTTAATGGGTAAAGAGTCTCACCCGTTAAAGCGAAAGACGTGGGTTCAGTCTCCACCTGCGACGAGATATATTTTCTTTCGCATTCACGTCCCGTTGCCTTATTATTTCTACGTTTAAGTTAAAAAAAACAAATAACTTCCCCTGTGGTCTCTCTAGCTTCAGTGACTGTTCACACAGTTGTGACTAACAAAAATAAAACCCGCCGGATCTCTCATTATGCAGAGAGAGTAGCCAGCATCCTCTCCACCCCCCCCCCCCCCCCTCCGTCTTCGGGGCTTTCGACGAACCAGTGTTCTACCGACGTCCCACTCAAAATGACCTGGAAGAGTCTACAAAGGTTGCGCCTAATGTTCTGATAGCTCAATATGGAGAGCTGACAAGATTAGAAAATATGCAAAGTTCACTCACGCTCAAGCAAGACTTCGGGCTTCGTCCAAGTGTTCCACGCCTCGTGAAAGGTGAGTGCTGGCAGCGGGACACGGCGTACATCGATTGGTGACACGCCACAGCCATTCAGCATACAGCCGCGGCGCCATGCAGTCTTTGGAATCGCTTCGTCGTGGTTCCCCACGAAACCACGCGTTTCTAGCAGAAAGACTGCGAAAGCACAGCCTGTGGATCTGCCGCAAGCTTACGCGACTAACGGTGTCGTCCTGGGCCTTTCAAATATATGCAAGCCGCGTTCTCGCTTTCTCTAATTTGGCACGCATACTGGAGCTCCGCGCTTACGCAAGATGAACCGCGAATCTATCATCAACGTGCATACGTCACACCCTCCGTGTCAAAGTGCCGCGCTTGAAGGCGCATGTTTTGCAATGCACAGCTCACTTAAGATGTTGCTTCTGTGAAAGGTGAAAGTCGTCGCCTCTTTCTCTCTCCCCTTTCTTCATCTTTGTTTTATTCTTTTCCGCAATGAGCGCTCCACGTGAAGCGGGACAAGCAAATGAATTCATTGGCTTGCTTTTTAACGAGGCTAAGAAAAACGCGTCGACTTGATAAAGAAAGCGAAAGACGAAGAGGTGTGCCAAGAAATAAAAATAAAAGCAAGAATCAGCCCTATTCTCCTTCCTAGAACGACCTCCCATAACACTCCCCACTTTCTTTTTTTGCTTGCGCTATCGAAATATGAACGATGTCAAACGAGGCCAAACACACTGTTTTGTCGACAAACGTATACTCATTTTGCATTGCTTCCATGCTGGCGAATATTGTAGACCTTCAACTTGAAGTATATATTCCGGACACTATTCGATTTCGATTGCAGAGTGAAGTTCTACGACCGAGCAGTCGAGAGACTGTTCAGACGGCCGAAGCTGGGGCTCAAATTTCGGCAACACAGGCACCCAGTCGCTCCCGTGACAGATCCATCACGCTGAGTACGAATGGCACAACGCATTGACGTAAACGACGTACTGCTAATGAACGAGAAGATAAAAGGCACAGCCTTGCACTGCCTTGGGAAATGCGAATTTGCTGTCCTTTCTTGAAGTGTACACAAAAGACCCCCTGCAGACAAGTTTCTCAGTGAGACAGCGCTGTTCTGTGGGGTGATTTCACAAGCACCATCCGTTCTTCAGCCGGAACGACTCGGTTTTCAAACGATTTTTGCCATTTGCGCTGTCGCAGCTGGATTTACTTACGCCTGCCCACGCACCTTCATCGGGGACAGCCGAGACCCAGCAAAGGAGGATACAGGTAACGCAGTTATTTATTCCTAATAAATGAGAAGATAAAAGAAATGCCACCGTCTGTCACGTATCCGGAAGTATCATATGTCTAACACCGAGATGCTCGTTACAGGAATACGATATCCTCTAATTTAATCGCTAACCTTGATTGGTGGGCTTAGCGACTAGAGGTGACTCCGGGAACTGAACTGCGATCCGACGTCGTCACAGTTCACCGACGATTTTGGGCGAGAGCTTTCGAGCTCCACGAGAGTTTGGCTGTAAAACGTCTGGCGAGGCCTTAGAGCAAATTACGCTTAACGGTATTGAAAACAAGTGTTAAGTAAGTATAATGTGTTATGTATGTTTGACCAAAGCTCTACCAGTACCGTGAATGCTGTAGCTGTAGCAAACTCGCTATTAACCGAGCGAAGCTGGATTCTCACCAAGGTAAGCTTTGTTTTCATTTTACTTTTTTATCTCTCCTGACGTGCCCACGCGTCTGTAGATTGCAACTTTTCAAGGTGATACAATAACTTTCGGGATTGATGTCTGTACTAAACATATATCCTCAAATTACCCCGTGTTTAGAGTATGTCTTGCGGGTAACGAGTTTGAAATATCTATTGTAAGCAATTAAAAAAGAGAAAATTGCCGAGCAGGCTGTATCGGGTACGCAGCCATATTGGGGTAAGTGAAACGACTTGTGGGTGGCGCTGATGGTGAATGGGCACCGGGGTACAGAGATCAAATAACGTAACCAAATGCACAAGTGACATGTGTTCACTCATTGTAAAGCTTACATGCTCTACTTGTGATACAGCTAGCTTATGGTGTACTCTTGTGATCGTGCCCGCTCACTATTCCTAGTGGGCCCGCCATGGTCAAAAATGGCGGGCGGGAATCGGCATACCAGGCTTCTGCCTTGATGCCTGGGTCTCTTCACGCCATATCTCGACCCTACATGTCGAACGAGGGATTGCCATAGACGATAAAATCGTCAAATTTCTGCAACAAATTGCACACTTGTAAGCCTTATAACTCCCTATGAGCACCGATTTGAGTTTGATGGATTATACTCACTGTGGCAGAGGGAACAACCTCAAACGTGATCACTCCTGCTCGGATCAACGAATGTACTGCCGGGCTACGCCGTTTCAACGCCGAGCAAAACGCTAAATGTAACTCCGATTGCGTCATGCTTGGCGCGACAACAGTACCATGCACCTGTGTACGCGACCCATGCATGAACTAGTAACGCCTTCCTTCCTCTATACAACGATATTAAAATAAGGCTCTTGAGTAGTACGGTTACAAAGATAAAAGCGATAATAGTATTACTTGTGTTTGAAACGTGGTATTAGCAAGCGACCTAGTATGTTGACCGAACTGAAAAACGTTTCACGTAAATAAAAAAAAAGGAAAGTCGCCTTACAGCGATGTATGGTTATTCCGTTTCACTTGTGGATATGAAAAGAAAAAAAGAAAGAATTAAGAGTAAATAGTAAAGCGAGCAGCATCAAAGCGAATAAACGTAAGTTCACCATTATAAAACAAAGACAGTTTTACAAGGTTTACAAACGTGGCGCCGCCACATTGGATCGCTGGCTTCTGAATTTAGAAGCGACTGGGCAGGCGCTGTGAAAATAAAGAAGGCTGTGGTTTTGCATTTTAAATATGGGTGTTGTTCAGTGCTTAATGACCAGTTCTGTCCAGTATTCATCCGATATGTGTTTCGAAATCGGTGAAGGGTAATGGCGATGTGGATTCGCACGAACAGCGTTGCACAAAAGGGTTGGACAAGGAAGGACACATAAGGGCAGCACTAGCGCTGAATTTCAGCGAATAAATAAGTAAATGCTTAGTAGAAGCTTCTTGCGAGGCCCAGAAGCTTGCTACTCTGATCATGACTATGTCCCTGATGGCTTGTCAATGAACCCGAAAGGGAGAACAGTAGATGTGAAACTTCCTCATAGACTGACAAAAAAAAGAAAAAATATCATCTATAGGGGTGTCAAGAAATTTTCGGCTTGGCGACAAATTCGTGCATCGCTGATCACTGCTGCAAAGGGAGGCTAATTTTATCAAGCTTTGTTAATAACATCCGAAGCTAAGAACCCAGCCGAGGCTGAGCCACCGGTCTAATTTGTTATTCACAAAATTTACCGAGGCTGCGTTGGTACTCAAGTGTCTATGCTCCGCCTAAACCAACTCCGTGCAGGGAGTCGAGCGTTATGGGTCACGTCAACTAAGCAGAAAAGAGAACCAGAAGGACTCCTCCATTGTCCACCTCTGATCGCACTCCTCACGTTGCCGACTGAATTGAAGCTTCACGGAAGTATTAGTAGCTTACAATGGGAGAGCCCTTCACTCTTCTCTAGAACATATGATGTCAGCTCTTGTTACTGATTGACCGGGCCTTCACTGCGACGGACATGAGACGGACACAGAATGGAGGAAGAGGTCAAGAAAGTTGGCAACCAAAGTACTGGGTAATTAAGAGTATAAATAAGCAACCAGGAGTCACCAAAAGATAGTTAGAGAGACAGTGAATTGGATGCAAAGAATGGAAACAAAGAAGAACTTGTTGATTTACAATAATGGAAATAAATAAATTAGAAGGGAGAATCTGTATGATAACATAAAGGGCAGTGCCTTGCTCTTTGGTGCTCTAGCTGGTTGCCTAAGGACAAAAACACATTGGAGCAAATACTCGTAACAAGATGAGGCATGCATATGCTGCAGCAAACATCCGGATACCCCTCGTAGATAACGCGCACCTTTCAGAAGCGCTTGGATTTAAATTATACGGAAGCATCAACCGGTCAGCTTGAACCCCAGGTGGTCGAAATTTTCTGAGTCCTCCACTACGGCGTGTGTCATAATCAGAAAGTGGTTTTGGCACGTAAAAACCCCATAATAAAAAAAAATAAATGGGTTCGCCCATATAAGCTCATACGCCGACCATGACGATGATTTAATAGCATCCCCGTTGAAATGGGGCAGTGACAAGTAGTCACCTATCGTCTGCTTGAAATGATCAGGTACCCGCCGTGGTTGCTCAGAGGCTTTGGTGTTGCGCTGCTAAGCCCGAGGTCACTGGATCGAATCCCGGCCACGGCGGCCGCATTTTGATGGGGGCGAAATGCGAAAACACCCATGGAACTTAGATTTAGATGCACGTTAACAAACCCCAGGTGGTCGAAATTTCCGGAGTCCTCCTCTACGGCGTGCGTCATAATCAGAAAGGGGTTTTGGCACGTAAAAACCCATAATTAAAAAAAATTAGGTATGCTATACATGCTTTCATTCTAGCATTTTCTATACATCTCCTTAATCTTTTTTCTGCTCCTCAAGACTTCTCTATTTACTTTGTACCGCTGCTTATGCCTGTAACAAATACGGTCATATCAATGTCATCCCTGCTTTTTTTTTTCACCAGTATACTCTAAACGTCTCTTGCTTTTCTCGACTGCAGTCGAGATAGGCAATAAGGCGGGTGCCTGATCATTTCAAGCAGACTATAGGTGACTATTTGTCACTGCCCCATTTCAAAGGGGATGCTATTAAATCATCGTCATGATCGGCGTATGAGCTTATATGGGCGAACCCATTTATTTTTTTTATTATGGGGTTTTTACGTGCCAAAAGCACTTTCTGATTATGACGCGCGCCGTAGTGGGGGACTCCCGAAATTTCGACCACCTGGGGTTCTTTACCGTGCACCTAAATCTAAGTTCACGGGTGTTTTCGCATTTCGCCGCCATCGAAATGCAGCCGCCGTGGCCGGGATTCGGTCCCGGGACGGAAATTTCGACCACCTGAGCAACCACGGCGGGTTTATATGGGTAAATCCACAGTCGCGCGATGTCTTGTCCTGTCGTCTCCCTTGTGTACGTTGTTATGCGCTAAACAAATTATTCCTACATGAACTCTGTCTCATAGATTTCCTCCTCCTCCTCGCCCTCCTTCATTTTAGATTACCCTTCTTTTGCAGGAAGCCAAAGCGCCGGCGGGTTGATCACGCAACATGGTTATTAAGAGAGCATCGCTACCTAACGTGTTCTCGGTGACGCCCCTGCGCCGCGATTCCTGCAGGGGCAATGACTCGTCCCTGGAAACTCAGCGTGTGTTACCCACCTGCGAAGGAGAGGTGAAGGCCGTCCAAGCGCTAGAAGCGTCGGTGTAGTGCGAGGTCGGCTGACCAGTGCTACGATTACAAACGAAAGACTCGTGCTACACTTCGGAGGGCGCCTACTTTCCCTTTAGTCCACTATGGGCGCGCAATGCGCGGGACTTTCGAAAGTGATTTGTAGACTCTCCGCTTATTAGCCAAGACAAAATGATAGGGAGCGGCGTATTTGCTTAGCGATGGAATGCAAAAGCAACACAAGATCAGTTAAGACTGATGAAACTGATGACGAAACTTTTCTCTTCTTTTAAAGCGAATCTTTCCAGGTGGACCCTCCCGAAATTTGCTAACCGCAGCTGCCGCATGCAGGAATAGCTCACCTACCAGACAGTTGATTACAGTAGCAAGCTGGACGAGCTGCAAGCGGTCTGTATTTAAAAAAAAAAAGGCGATTGAAACGAGGAAAGTCGAAAGAAGGGAGACAGGATACACGGGCATATACTAAAACTGAGCTTTTACTGAAAAATCTGAAGGTTCACGGTGCACTCAAATGAAAGGAAGCACAGAGTGTACGTTCGAAGCCGGTAACTTTCCTTGCGTGTGCTCGTGATGAGAAAAAAAGAATTGTATGAGCCGTACTCGTCAATAGATGAACGACATAACTAATGGCAGGTACTGAAGCTCTGACTTGCACGGTTTCAAGAATCACTGCTTCGAAATAAATGAACTGTACCTTTTCATATTGGCGGGGCGTGTACACGTAAGCGCTCGTTTTAAGCGCCTTTTCTTTAAAGATGGACACAGGATAGCACTTTTACAACAAATCGGCTTATAAGCTTCGGCTTATAACTACCCCTACAGATGTGCATGTGACCAGCTCTGTTCTTTACGGATTTATGCGATGAAACAACAAACGGTACTTAAATATATTCAATGCAACAGACATACGCCTTCACTTATTACTTCGCTTGCCACTTTATTAAAGCGAAGCTTTCCGTGCTTTCTCTTCCGGGGTTTCCACGCCTTCTTTCCCGACTCTGGAGGGGAAGGCGAGCATCACGACGGTTGATGGCGGCGTATACGTCATCGTTGCCGACAGAAGCAGGCTGCAGCGGCTTAGGGCTTCAGTTCGGGAACTCGCAGGGAGTGCTAGATCTCTTGGTGAACGGTGTCAGAAACGGAGGCCACCTGAGGCTGCAACGCTGGGGACGTCTTTCGTATAGCTGCTCGTGCATAACTGATCTAATGGCCTACCGCACATCGCCAGAGCGGAGTGCCTAGACTTTAGTGCAATCTGACATCGAGCGGCGGTTATATTGCCTAGTGCTGATTTCCAGCGTCTTCTCAGCTGCCGTGGCTTCTGACGGAAATTACGCCCTGGTCATGGGTGGCTGGCGCATCATACTGGCGTAAAGTTCTTGCTTCACACCATGCATGAGAGCACGAATTTTCTGCTCGTCTGAAGTATTCGGGATGGCGTGGCGGAAAATACGTGTCATTCTTTCCTTGAAGACTGCAATGTTCCCATTAGACAGCAGCGCTAGGGAATTTGGCAGAACCTCGGCTTTTTCCCTTAAGACGACGCTGGTGAAAGCCTTTAGGAAGCTGCTGCAAAACGGATGCCGCTTTGCTATTGACTGTGGGCTCTCGATTCTTGAACCAAGTTATGTTGGCGTCTTCTATGGAGAAATACACTTTTTAAAAATTAAATTATGGAGTTTTAAGTGCCAAAACTACGGTATGATTCTGAGGCACATCGTAGTTAGTGGGGGGCTCCGAATTAATTTTGACCACCGGGGGTTCTTTACCACGCACTCAATGCGCGAAATGCACCCAATATGGAGCAGCTTTTCTTCGTAGTCCCAGTTGTTGAATGTAAATACTCTTTTGAATGTGTCTAGCCATGTTTCGGGGTCGTAGGGCGAAGATGTGGGGCTCTCTAGGTTGTTGCTTGTTACGGTACGATCAATGCAGTGACAACGTGGAGCTGTCATGGATGTTGAATTTACCCTAGCCCTGCTGGCCTTGTGGGACAGCGGTCCGTACACCTTGGCGACAATGATTTTCGCATGAGACAAGTTCGCCTGTCCGAGGCAACAATGGTGTTGTCTTCACAGTTACGTTCTCTGTTTGCCGTGAGTGTCCGGTACATGAACTAAAGAGTTGCTCCACTAGACGTCGCGTTGTAGCGGCGGTGTAGAGTCAACCGCGGCCAAAAGTACGAGTTCCCTCATTACTGGCTGAACTTGCTCCTCGAAAGGCAGGCAACACTCAAGGCACAACAGCAGCGACGAGCGTAGTCGTCTGTTAATACATGTCTCAATGGAGTAATCGATCGTGCTCGCGTACATCTGAGATTGTGCAGCCCTATTTGTGACACGTGTGCGATCTGGCCATACACATATTCTTTTCTATATAATTGGCTACGATGTTCAACAAATTTTGGATAGACGGGTCTCGCGCCAAGCGACAATTGACTTTATAACTGCGATAACTCGGTGACAATGAACGCTTCGGGAAGTAAAACAACGGCTCATGGCAATATATCCGGATGGATATATAAACTATCACCATATGACCCCTTGGAAACAGTATGTGCCCTAGGCAGGCTTGTTCGCCCGACTTCTGTAATATTATGTAGAGAAAGACAAGAAGACGTGCATACCGAATGTCTATACCACCTCTGCATGCCTTCAGGCTGAAGACAGCGAAGAGTCCTCATCCGCCGCTACTGGTAGACTCGGCAGCCAGCAGAACTCGGCCAAGGCCAACCCACCGAAGCGCGGAAAGTGGGCCGGCAAGGCGGACTTCGTTTTCAGCTGCATCAGCTACGCCGTGGGATTGGGCAACGTTTGGCGATTCCCGTACCTCTGCTTTGAGAACGGAGGCGGTGAGAGTCCTTGCTCTATGCAATGTGCGTTTTTACCATGATGACAGCCCCTCTCTCTCTCTCTCTCTCTCTCAAATTTTGAATACTACGTGCCCCACCATGCTACCGGAAGATTTACATACTACATTTTATATTCAAGGTGGTGATTTGGACAAGTCGGTTATTCGTACTGAACTTGTTTTAGCGCTGACGGACACGGACACAATGAAGGGTCACGGGACACGCAAAGCGCTTCGTGTGTCCTGTACCCATTCTTGTGTGATTGTCTGCCAGCGCTAAAGCAACTTCATTACATATTTTTTTTCAATATCTTCCCGAGGCACTTTGTACGGGAACATGTATTCCGTCTTTATCAAAATTTACTCATAGACGATTACGTGAAAAAATCACGCCAGATATGACAACAGATACACGCGGAACTGTACGGAAGTGCTTTAATTAAATTCTTGCCGTCAGTTTTCCAGATAATTGACACAAACTTGATCTCGCTCCGCGTAAAACGTGTAATTTATTATAAGGTCTTAAAAATGTACATCGCTACCGATCACAGCAGCGCCGCTCCCTTGAGTTTTCAGCCACCCCATCCAGATCAGTGTCCTATTCTAACTGACTGACAGCAGTTGGGCTAGCTATCCTATTGGCTTCCCAGACTGAATTGAATTCTGGGGCTTTACGTGCCAAAATCCCGATTTGCTTATGAGGCATGCCGTAGTGGGATATAGTGGTGTGGGATAGACGATAGACCATCCGGATTAGTTTTGACCACCAGGGGATCGTTAACGTGCCCCCTATGCACGGGACACGGGCATTCTTGCATTTCGCCCCCACCGAAATGCGGCCGCCACGGCCGGGATTTGATCTCGCGACCTCGTGCTTAACAAAGCAACAACATAGCCGCAAGACACCGCGGCGGGTAAACGCCCTCAGATGACACGAGAACCCAGGGTGCAGCGTTAACGTGCTAATTTATCACGTGGTGTTCCATATCTTCATCTCCATCTTTAGGCAAATGAATGCGGGTTTTACGATCATAAACACGAGGAAACGGCTGCCTTGTCCACGTGCATGAAGATGCCGATTTCAACTTCTAACCGAAACACACACACACACACACACACACACACACACACACACACACACACACACACACACACACACACACACACACATATATATATATATATATATATATATATATATATATATATATATATATATATATATATATATATATATATATATATATATATATATATAAAGAACTTGAGTGGTGCTACAAGGTAAACAGAACAAGTGAGTGAGTGAGTGAGTGAGTGAAACAACTTTATTTTGTCCACTAGAGACGTAAGCAAACGCCACGCCACCTGGCTAGGCCCACTCGGGGACCATCAGGTGGAACCTGACGGCCCTGTCGGGAGCCCTCTGGACTGCCAGGGTTTGAGAGGTCTGATCCTGGGCCCTAATCAGCTTCTTCATTTCCTCTTGAGTGAGAGGAGGACCGGCAGAGGCGCAGCCCCACAGGACATGTTCGAAGTCCGCATAGTCACCACACAGAGGGCAATCCGGGCTTGGGAACCGTTCGGGGTACATTGTGTGTAGCGCTGCGGGGCTCGGGTAAGTGCTTGTTTGCAGTAGTCTGAGAGTGACTGCCTGGGCCCTGCACAGCGAGGAGTGCGGCGAAGGTAGGACTCTTCTTGACAGATAATTGTATTTGCAGATTTCGTTGTACGAGCAGAGAGGCTCGGGTCGCCCAGGAGAGGACGCGTTGCCCAGCGCACGGTCAGTCAAACCTCGTGCAGCCGAGTGCGCCTCCTCGTTGGGGTTGATCAAGGCACCCTCAATGGTCCCAAGGTGCGCAGGGAACCAGGCCAAAGAGTGATGTTTCATGTCTTTGGCACTTTGGATGATACGTAGGGCCTGGGGAGCCACCATTCCCATCTGAAAGGCCCTGACAGCGGCCTTAGAATCCGAATAAATCGTGTCATGTACACTGTCCGTCAATGCAAGAGCAATAGCAACTTGCTCTGCAACGCTGGAATTAGAAGTGCGGACGGTAGCGCAGCTAAGGATTTTAGCATCACAGTCGATGACCACTGAGGAGAAGGCCTCTTCTTGAACAAGTATTTAATTTCGACAGTTTCGATCGGTGGACCGATCTTCGTCAGGGTTTACAAAAAAATGGCAGGGGAAGAAGTAGTACACATGGATTGACCCCTTTATTCTTGTTTTTATTTTGCCCTAATCAGTGATCTCAGATTAGTCGTATGGCAATGATTACTTTCATATGTTTTCTAATTTCTACACTTGTATTTTCAGAGAGTATACAAGTGAAAAATAACTGCTTCAAATTTATCTTAAAAATAATCACTCAAGGTGACGTGGAGTACAGTAATCATAGTGCAACGGCATATGGCACGAGGTACACATCATCAAATATCACATCACATCTTAGTACACATCAAATACACGTCATCACATCAAGTACAGATCAAATATCTTAGGACACTTATCGATGTATAAAGGGTGATTGGCTTGTCCTGTGGCTTACATGAACATTTTTGAAAGGCGAGGTCGAATCGTTGATGGGGGGGGGACAAGTGAAAATATATTTTTTGGAGATCTTTTGTGAGTGATAGCTGTGACACACGACACAAGAAACTGTGTGAACGAATCTGTAATTTAGTTGTCGCTGTCAAACTCTTGCGTCCGATTTTCGGTGCACTCTAGGTGGTCAGAATTCAACAAAGTTCTCAACTTCATCGTCTCTCATCGCAAGTGTGGACTGAATTTGCTGTCGTGTACAAAAAATATATATGTATACATGCTAAAAAATGTTTGCACCCTTTGGAGCCTGCCTTGCCCCCAAACAATAATCGTCGTCTATCTTACCTGCTTTATCTTTCTTTAGCGCTGCGCGCCCGGTAATTCAGCAGTTACTGGTCCTGGACTGCGCGTTATCAGCGTGGCATAGCATTCTTTATAGGATATATCAGCGAGTGCATATTATAGTTTTCGATAAAGGAAACGCAAGCAAGAGAGTTGACAATTATTGTTTGGGGACAAGATATGCACCAATGGGTGTAATTTTCTTTCTTTCTTATTTTGAGTGTATACACTCTTAATAACAAGAGTGTTAGCCACGGGAAGAACTGTAAAAGGGCTCCTCCCCAGGTTCCATTGTAAATCTTGGTTATACACTGGAAGCTATAAAACGCCGTCTAAGGAGCGTTTCACCGAAATGATTTGTCAAATCGTTTAAATATTGGAGTAGATAGAAGAAATTAACCTGTTACCATGCCGCCAGGAGGCGAGCGTCACTGTAAGCGGAGACTCTCTCCCTCTGCTTCTAATAGCGTTCCCAGGCAGGGTTACTTCCCTGCCTTCTCCCATACCGAGGGACGTACCGCGGCGTCGGTATGAAAACCTATGTCGGTAAACGTCAAGGCTCCTCCCCAAGCAGGAATAGAAGTATAGCATAGTTACAGTACGCAAACGCGACGCCTAATTCATTTCTCAAAGCCGCGCTGTCACCCTGTGTCTGCATATGGATCAGTGAGATAGACGTCGCGAGGAAGAAGCCTGCTTCGGCTGAACACCTCCTCGGCGCCTACTGGCGCTAATGTATTTCGACGCAGGTGCATTCCTTGTCCCGTACTTTATCTGCCTCATCACAACGGCGGTTCCTTTGTTCTACTTGGAAGTGGCCATGGGACAGTACCTGAGTAAGGGTGGTATAGGCATCTGGTCCGTAGCCCCAATGTTCAAAGGTAAGCCGCATCCACGTAGCGTTGTTGTGATATAGCCTAGGCAAATTTATTTATACATACATACATACATACATACATACATACATACATACATACATACATACATACATACATACATACATACATACATACATACATACATACATACATACATACATACATACATACATACATACATACATACATACATACATACATACATACATACATACATACATACATACATACATACATACATACATACATACATACATACATACATACTGCAGACCACATAACGTGGTCCAAGCAGGACGGGCATTTTTTTTAACAAATCACATTGAGATATAAGGTGAATGCATATTGTGTTTTACATCCAGAGACAAATAAATAGCAAAAACGAACACAAAGGGTAAATGTACATAATGCTACATGATGGCAAGACGATCGCGCTCTGGTATAGAATTCCATTGAGACACTGTGTGCGGGGAAAAAAAAATTATAAGCATTTGTTTTTGCGAAATATGGCGTTAAAGATCTTGGTTGTTGACGTCGTGTATGCCTTGTTGATAGGGGGGATAAATATAATGTAGGGTGAATAGCGAATTTCTGGTTAAGGAGAGAATTCGGGAAGCCGGAAATGTGACCGGAAGATAGATATCAGGTTTGCTACCATACACTGGGGATGGGGTAAGGGGTGAGAGAAAGCTAGAAGAAGAAGGTATGTAGATTAAAAAAGAAAAAGTATGTAGCATAACCTTACCGTAATTCGCACACATCATGCAGTGTTGACAGGCATGCGTGCATACCTTGTCTCGTGCAGATACTGCGCTTTGTCCGCTGGACGATCTTGACGAGTGCATTTGGGATATGCTTTGAGCGCGGTTGTTTTGCGTTGCACGCAGGCATAGGCATCGCGTCATTTGTGATGCTTGCGCTGTCTAACATCTACTACATGGTGGTCGTGGCTTGGATCCTCTTCTATCTGCTCTCATCCTTCGCCACAGTGCTTCCCTGGAAGCACTGCGGCAACCACTGGAACACCGATAGGTGTTGGGAGCACAACGAAACGCACCCAACACCGCCGCACAACAGATCCGTCACGCCCATCGTAGAGTACTGGGAGTGAGTATTCCTTCGAGTCCTCTACTTCCAAATGAATACGCCCCACTTTGCACAGCTCGCAGCTTTTCTGCGATACCGAAAGCGATCATGCCTTCACAGTGTAGCCGTGCAGTGGCCCGTGTTGTTATTTTCGTTGTTACATATAATAATAATAATAATAATAATAATAATAATAATAATAATAATAATAATAATAATAATAATAATAATAATAATAATAATAATAATAATAATAATAATAATAATAAACTCTTGACAAGCTGGCTCATAGACGACGTGCTGGTGTGCGGGACAGGGACATCTGGAAACGCCTTTCCTTACTATAGGGATAAATGATAGCGATAGCTCACAGTACTCTTAGACCTTGAGTAATGAAATCCACCGCAAGTACAAAACAGAGAAAGAAAGAAGATCACGTTTCTCCTTCAAGACTTGAATTGGGTCTGCACGTGAAAGCCGAGTGCGTTACCTACAGAATCGCATTGACTGACTGCAAGCTTTCTTCACCTCAGAGGCCACTCTATGCCCCAGATGCTACGGGCTCTCCGAGGTCATCGGTGTGAAGTCCCCCTGCATGTTGCTTCGTGTGTCGCGCGCATCGTTCGGCAGGCAATAGACGACAACGCAGAGAAAAGCAGGCTGTAGTTGGGGTCATTGTCTCGCGCTTTGGGCGAAAACTGCTATGAAACCTTCTCTTCCCTTTCATATTTTTTTTAGCCGTCACTGTGGCTCATACTGCATACTCGGTTTTTGCAGGAATCGAGTGCTCGGCATCACGTCCGGACTGCACGATATTGGGGCCATGCGTTTGGAGCTGGCCTTCTACTTATTGATCTCTTGGGTCGCGGTGTACTTCGTCATCTGGAAGGGTCTTCACAAGAGCGGCAAGGTAGACCAGTGGAACCACTTCGTTGCACCGGTTCTCAAAAGCAGGCGGGTATCAAGGGCGGAGACAGGAAAGTAGGATCGCGATGCCACGCCTCCCATTCTGTCGAGTCACTGTCCCTTCAGAAACTCGGCGCCGTACTTAAGAGGAAGCTTTAGGTCGGATGCTGCTATATAAATACACGGGAAAGGAGAAATCATCTTTCTTTGTAACCACTGCACCATACTCGATGAGGTTTGTTGCATTTAAGAAAAAGTCAAAAACCACTGACTGTCGGTCGCGAACTACTTATTTATGTCGTCAACTTATTGATAAAAATTTTCAAAATTCGCAAATTCTCAGAAAACGAAACTATGAGATTTACAACTCTGCACCTCATTAGTAAAAGACGATGTCACAGTTGTCACATATATTAGTACATCTAAAGCAGACAATATTGATACAGTACTCATGCGTACAAAGAATAGGAGTACGTGAATAGAGCTTTCGCAAAACATTTGGAAACAATGTAACGAACCCACGTAAGGTATAAAATGATGTATCAAATCTGTCCGCTTTAGTGGATCTAAAGGATGCAGTTTACAGAAATGCGATATGTATTCTTGGTGCAGAGCTACGAATTTGTAAACTTCGTATTTCTATATCTTTTTTCAGACGTTAATTTTTCAAAATACCTTTTTTTTTAAATCCAGGCCTTAAATCAATATCCCGCTCTCAAAACTTACTAGAATTAAACTTTCTCTCTCAAATGCGACGAATTTCATAGACTTGGTCTATTGGTCATCTTAGAAAAGCGTGTCTGCGCTTTACATGTCTTTGGGTAGGCGGTATCGGAGTTGGGCCCGAGCTAAAGCTTCCTCTTAAGTAGCGACCAAATCTAGAAGTTTATGTCCTTACGTTATTTTGATTGACTATTCTGTATATACGTGTCAACCAATATTGCTATCCATAGACAATGAGGCAGGCTATCATATGGATCTTTATAGAGTATACTAAGGAAGCGTCGGAATGTCGTCATCACCGGCTGTTAACAGGGACACTTTCTAACCGCAAATATCAAAGCAGAGGTACAGTGCTCAGCGATTCAAACGCGACAACCGGACCGCGTGGCAGCCGTGCTTGTTGGACCACCGCTGGATGGGTGCTGGGGGCCAAATGCAGCCCCCGTGAACCACAAAGACACTCTCTCTCTCTCTCTCTCTCTCTCTCTCTCTCATCGTATACCACAATGTATCAGCTCGGTTTCCCCAGTGACCCAAAGATGGCGCGACAAACACCGGCAGCCATGCGCTCCGAGTATCGCGTTTCAGTAGCCCGAGAACAGCAAAGGCCCATTTATATACGGGGAATGGTTGTACAGAAAAACACCGTTCGGTGCTTCAGTACCGTGGTAAGTTGACGACGCTGCGCACGAAATTGAGAAAGTGTTCATATAACAACAGGCCGAGGTAGCAGCACCGATGAACTGAAAGTAAGACCGTGGCTGCTCTTTAAGGATTACGGTGGCTTAGACGATAAGGGTTTGTTGGTCAGTTGCAAACTGCAAAGCTGATGTAATACGTGACGCCTGCGGTTAAAAGGATGTTCCACGTGCGCCGCCTTTGGCTTGAGCCACACACACTACCTAACACTACCTAACCTAACACTACCAGGGTTAATCGCGTAAACCTATAGAAATAGCCACGAAGGTAGACGGGGTTATGGCCGCGTCATCTTAACTTGTAAAGCACCCCACACGCGTAACGGGGAAGACTCGAGTTCGGCTCCCACCTACGGCAAGTTATCTTTGCGTCCACTTTCATTTCCCTTTACTTCATTATTTCCACATTTCAATATAACATAACAATTAACTTCCCCTTTCGCTTTCTCTGTCTTCATTGTCTGTTCCTTGATGGGGTTGTGACTAACAGAAATCGAGCCCTTCGAACCCCGCTCTGGCAGCTAGTGCACTTTCCATATGTATACGAGCAGAACGGTCCTAGCCTAGATGTGTGCAGAAAATGGTTGCGCATGCCTACCACGCTATAACCGCAGCACACAGCAAAAGGGTTCACACTCTTAAGGGTGCTTTTGGTTTGTAACATAGCTGACACTCTTATAGTGACATACCAGCACCAACAAATTGGGTGCTGCGAGCAACACCCTTAAGGAAGGGTGACTGGTCGAATTGTAAGTGAAATGGGGAGAAAGAACGCGTTTCCCCTAAGCACGTCTTACTCGTCATTTTTTTTTTCAATTTTTACGTTACCACGTATGTTTAATCAAAGGACAAATGGTTCATCCGTACATAGGTTGCGGATGATATGCATGGAGCTGGACTCGAACGCAGGAACCTCCTTGAAGAGAAAAGAGCGCTACAAAGACGACGCGTACTAAAAGAACGAACATGTACGACAGACAGGCGCTACGCAGGCTTACGACGGTCAGGAACACCACGCGCGAAACGGACACTCTACATCCACTACGCCAAACAGAAGACGGGTTGCAGCTCCTGTGATGTTGGTATCTGCATATAAATAGCAAAACTTGCGTCATCCCTTCTTGCACCTTCTGCGCTGCCCCAGCCCAGCAAAACTCTTGATAAAACTAGAGTTGGTCGTGAGTGATCGGAAGCACAACATGATGCGCTTAATTGCCATTCATAATTTGTTGTTATGTCGCATTAGTAAAGCAATTTGGAAACATTAGTGTGGCTATCGAAAAAAGAAAGACAGTTCTGCAAAGTAATAAATATACTTATACATGAAATAATATTCCGTAAAGTGATTGTTATTTATAATACGAACTAGTTATTCCTAAAAGAAGAGACAGAGAGAAGCATAAAGGGAAAGGCAGGGCAGTTAACCAGATCGCCATATCCGGTTTGCTACCCTAAAAGAAAAATTCTATTATCAAGCTGTTTGTTTCAGTTCATAATAAATCTTGCATCACATCGCTTCATTAATTGCAGAAAATACGTTCGTTACACCTGAAACTTGTCCTTAAACTAGTCCTTGTAGCTGCAAAAACAGAGCCCAACGTAAGCGAACAACCTAATCAGTGTAAGAACAACAGTCCTTCTCATAGGAGGTGGAGGAGGAAAGAAAAAGAGAAGGCAGGGATGTTAACCAGAAATGCGTCTGGTTGGCACATAAACACACTGCAAACGGTTGCTTAAAGTGTGCGGCAATGGAGTAAGCTTTAAAACACTCGTTATTAATTAATTTATTTTTTCGCACATGCCCTTACCATGAACTTTTTTAGGTATACATTGGTGCTAAATAGGTGTAATTAAGGATACAAGCACGAAAACCGCCATTTTAGCGCCCTTAAGAGTGCAAAAATCTTTACTGTGCAGACGCGCATACATAACGCACAAATTATGTGATACATCGGCAATATACAGAACAGAATAGCATATTGTGACGCATAAGATTGGAGACATGCAAATGTCTTATTATAAAGAGAAGAGGTTCGAACAGCGCAGCTCATTTTAGCTTAATAGAAGTGCCACATCGAATACGCTTCGTACGTGGCACCCTACAAAAGAGAAAAATGAATGACAAAAAATGACTGAGTTGGCTGTTGCTAACATGTCGTGGGTGTCAGAAATTTGAAGACATGGTCACATCATTTCTGGGACACTTAATAGTCGCATGCAGTCAACGCTTATCGCCTGACAAATGCGATGAGAGTTCCGAAAATGTAATGTGCGAATCTGTCTTAACGCAGTGCTCTCTTCCACCGCGATCTACATTCGATCACAAAATTTTACGAAACACGAACTCTGAGAAAAAGCTGAATATCTGCTGGGCAGACCCCAGGCCTCGGTGCTGAGAATGCTGCAGACGGGCTCCTTTCCGTCTCGCTCGAGGCTGAGCCACTACACTCCGGGTGTGGATCCCCGCTGCCCAGACTGCGGCGAGGAACGGTCGACCTTGAACCACATGCTGTGGCAATGTTCTGCGTTGCGCCACTCGCCTTTAAACCGGCAAGAAGACTGGGATGAAGCCGTCAAGAGCAACGACCTTCAAGTCCAGCTTCGGGCTGTCCAAAGGGCCTGCGACAGGGCTGAAGATCACGGTCTTCCGCCCCCGGCGCAGGCGCGGCCCGCGACTACGACATCGTAGTCCCTTAGGACCAATTAAAGTTTCTTGTCTGTCTGTCTGACTGAGCAGCTTCACGACGCAGCATCTTATTCGCATTTACAACCTCTACCAGTAAATGTGAACATTGTGACGTTCGGTTTTCTTGACTACTGTGACAGGCTGCTCGGAAATTGAACGCTTTCTGAGATCCCATGGCCCGTAAGCTTTTGTGGTTGGCTGTACGTATAGCTAAGCATTACGGTCGAAAGTGACCTGTGTGTGCCGTACATATCTCATCTCTACTTTTCAGATAGTCTGGGTGCTGGCGGTGTTCCCATACGTGTGCCTCTTCATTCTTCTCGTGAGAGGCATCACACTCAGTGGATCGTCCGACGGTCTCTTATACTACGTTACACCCAATTGGAGTCAGTTACTAAAGCCGAAGGTGGGTGAGCTTACGCTGGCTTTGCAAGCATTATTATTGCAGACGCTGGCGGGTCTCTCTTGGAATTCTGTGTATTTACTGCGGCAATATCCAATACACCGGACTTAATTGTTTCTGAGCAGTCGGTGTACATCTGTTTGACAGGAATAAAGAGTGATACGGTGAAAACATAGCTTAATCATGCTCCGTTGACGCAACTACAGTGACGCCCCACAGTATCGAAGTCGGATGATTCGAATTGTTGCCACATATAGTGAACAGCGGATTTACATTCCTAAACATATATACCATATAGAATTACAGTGCTTTGGGCTGCTAACGTCATTTACAAAGCATATATAAACAAACCACGGAAGGAAACATGACCAGGTCTGTCCTTGCGCTCTATCTGTCCATGTTTCCTAGCGTGGTTTGGGTTTATGCACGCAGTCAATCATGTTAACTGAAGTATATCAACAAGCTGGCCCACCAAGGCGTCCTGTGGTTATGGGCTTATATTAAGTTCCTTCCGGGCGCACATTCACTGCAGCGAACTATTCGGTCTTGTCCCTGTAAAAACCATTTACCATCAGCACTACCGTAGCACCGATGTTTCCGCTGCGCCCACTAAGAAACGTGTAAATCAAGAATTGATTAACAAAAAATAATGAATTCATTATTAAGGAAGGAAGGAAGGACTGGTCCGTGGCCAAAGCGAAGTAATCGGATTATCTTAGAGAGGAAGTTTGCTTAAGGTGAAAGACGTGTCCAAGCCAACACTCATGGCCATGCCGAAATAGCTGGATAACTTTCGCGTGTAGAGTATAGCTCCTACGGTGTCCGCCAGTGTTTGCCTCGGAGTGGACAGGGACCCCTTCGCTGCCACACAGGAGCTGTTTCTGTCTGACGGTAACGTCGTTGAATGCAGTAGGGACCAGTGTTGCGGAATGGGCGCCCCCGTTCCATTCCAATTCCATTCCGGGGAATTAAAACTTGTCGCAATTCCATTCCTTTCAATTCCTCGGAATGAAAAACCTTAGCCCATTCCCACTCCGGGAATGACCGGGCAGTTCAATTCCATTTATGTAATTCCGCAACGCGGGAAAGGCATCTTGGTAGCTTTATCGAGTTACCGAGGAATGCACCATAAAGCTGATGTAATCAGACGCGTTTAAGAACTGCAAAAAATACGCAACACACGTTACCAAGGTCGGGTGATAGTAGCTTGGTGGCATATCTCGTGCAGTACAACCACCCTAATAATTCCCATAGGGGTAGCTCTCCCGCTACCTCCAGTATTAGCATGGTCAGCATGTTTTAACGGCTTGTGATGTTTTAATATTGTTTAAGCTCAAATGTGTTAATGCTAAAATGACGACATAGCGTATTTTTACTTAGGTGTCCTCGTGATTTTTAAATGCTGCAATAAAGATCGCAAGCAGTGCAAGATTCAAAAAGAAGCTTTATTTTGGTTTTACTCATCGAAATTTTGCAACAAGATGTCTTGAGCTAAATGGGCGCTTCGCCGTTTAGTTTTGAAAACCCGAGGTGTAAATAACGGCTGCTTCAACGGTTATTTCTAAAAACAAAAAAGTGAGATAAAACAATTGCCTTCCACCTAACTATGTGTTGCGCTTCACAAACATGATTTGCTCGAAAGAGGTCCTTGACAACCGATTTCGCTTCGCTATCATTATCAGAGATGCCACAGAAAACGCGCGTTCCACGTAAGCTGACGTCGTATTTACAGTGAAAACTGCCTTTGCGAGTCGGGTAAGCAAGGGAAAGCTGCTGGCGTTCGCTTTCCAACAGGTCAGGGGCTTAACCGTGTCTGCGCAAGTTCCCTCTGTAAGGTAAATAGAAATTTCCCCCAGGCAAATTGTATTGGTGGGCATTTTCATTTTGCCTGATGTTTTTAATCATCAGTCTGCTTGGCCCTGTTTCAGAGTCTGCATTCGCGACGCTGCTGACACTGTCCTGCCCTAACAAAAGAGGCCCCCTTTCCAGCACACCAGAACGCATCTGCTCGGCTGTTGCAGCTGAACACCAAGAAGACTTAAACCATGAGTCTAGTAGGACACCCAACAAAAAAGTAGAGTCAGTCCACGTGCTTGCGAACCGCTCCTACAGGCTACGTCGTAGGCCTTTAGACGCCTCTTTGAAAAGAAGTGTGCCTTTGCTTAAGATTCCCGCAAGGGAAACCAACATTTCGCAATGCGGAAAGCAAAAGCCCCGATGTCTCGTGCCTTTTCTGCAGCAACTCCGTGGGTGCGTCTACAGAGGAGAGAAACTTAATCAAGTTTCTCTCAAGTTTAACCTCCTTGCATACGTGCAGAGTTTCTGTCAGGCGTGGATGACTCGAAAAAGTAGTAACGAGCTTTTTCATCATTCGCAGCTGTGAGTTGCACCTCGTCGTGTTGTGAGATTCCAAATGCAGACCGACCAGATTCGACAGTTCTTTCGTGTCGGCCGTGCTCTTGCGTATGGATGCAACGATAGCGCCGCATTTTTGTACGACTTCCTCGGCATTTGGGTCCTAAAATGAAGCGAGGACGACAATTAGTGAATATTGCCACAGCAAGTGCAGGTAGCGCAAACGGCAAACAAGCAATGCAATAGTTTCAGAAAGAGAGTGATTACATATGTAATCGTACGGTATTGCACTCGACGACACACTGACACTCTTCAAGACTGCATTCGAAAAACTAAAGTGGAGACAGACGCAGCCGTTTTATCCAGCCCTACGATAAATTGAGTACACATTAATACATAGGCTGCACCTTCCTGTTCTTTAGGAATAAATGCCTTGCACGTAGTGCCATGGCTACGGCACTACGGTTGGTTTTATCTTAACGAAATGGTTTTCGTAATTCAAATAAACATACTAGCAGCAGACAGTCGTCGGAATTGCCATCGTCATCGTCCTCTTCAGTCTCCCACCCGGTAAACGCAAATGCCTTTATCATTGATGAAGCCTTATCTGTCACCGCGTGAAAGACGCGGAAAATGAAATAAGAACAGTTAACGGAGGCGAAATTGTACGAACATACATATTTCAACTTGTCAGCGATGTTCCACTGCAGCAACGCTGCGTCATACTCGGTGCGGATCCGAGCAGCTGTGTGGCTCCCCGCCAGGCGAGTGAAACTCAGGAGGTACGTGTGAACCGTGAAGTCGCTGTCCACGAACGTTGTTTCGACAGCCAGGAAGCCCTTCGTAGACAGCGACGTACACACGTCTAGTGCGATGCAGACGTACTCCGCTCCTGCCAAAAACGATGACATTTTGGTCTACAGCGCTGATACTTTCCCGGAAAGCAACTTCTCTCTGAGGTCCTCCCGTGTTGGCAACTCGTAGCCCGGGACGGCGACCTGCATTTGAAAGAATACGAAGCAGTTACTTTGATGAAAGGCGACTTATAATATAATCAAACTTACCCTTACGAGTCGTTTGAATCTCTCCCTCTCGACAACACGAAAGCGCTTCATGTCAGTGCAAATCATGTTGATTATGGCGACGTCAAGAGCAGCCTTTCGATGAACAGGCACAGAGCTGCACCCAGTGGTGGAGGTCGACGGTGCCTTCGACTGGCTTGCCAGCCCTTTCTGTTGTTGCGTGTACTCAAGTTCGTGCTTCCTTTTTATGCGCCGAATCAAATTAGATGAAACTCCGACTACAGCATGTATAGATTCAGAGCAAAGCTTGCAGCGTACAGCTTGTTTGTTTTCTTCGTGGGTTATTTCAAAAAGATTATTTTCAGTGTGCTCCACGTTCCATGCTGTTCCAGTTGTTCCAAGCTGGCGGACTTACTGTGTGCGTCAGCCGCTGGGCGCAGGAGCCAGTGTGGCAGTGCGTTATGGAAGCGATTTTTATTTGCAATAGAAGGCTGGAAAGGAGGGTTTCGTGCGAAGGTGTTCATGTGTCTAGACAGGGGGGACAGTACTGCAAAAGGATTGGAGAGATGGGGGGGGGGGGGAGGGGTTGAGGAGTACGAGGTGAGACGGCGCACAAGCTGGTATGCGAAAGCTTGCAGTGAACACAAACATCGCGCCAGCGTCAATACGGATCACAACTTAGAGAAGCGCTTTTTCGAATATGCGTCCTAGTCGCGAACGGCGACAGAAGCAAAAACAAAGAAGCGAAGGGTGGGTAGACAGCAGGCGGCCGGGGCGAAGGCGCCGCCGAGGTTAAAAAAAAAAGAGAAAAAATAATCACAAGGCGTAAGGGGGAGGTGGGGTAGGAGTATGCCACCGCCGTAGTTCCGCACGACGGGTACCAAAGGCATAGACCCACGGTTACGCGAAGAATTGAGAAACTTCGGAGCAACTCAGTCTATAAGGACAGAATTGTAGTAGGCGCGTTGCTTATATATGTACCGTGCTTGTAATCAGCCAAGCCATATTAAAAATACTGCTTTATTGTTAAATTCGAGCCTCTGACTTACTAATGTTTGAACGTGGGCTGGTTGGTTCTTCGGCATACTTTGATAAAGAACAGCGCGTATAGACGAAAAAGCGCTCTAGTTTCTGAAAAGGACGTAATTCTATTCGCATTCCATTCCACGGTCGCGAAAATGTGGAACGATTCCGGAGTGGTAACTGCGCAACACTGGAAGGGACATGGGCCCAGGAGGTCGGAGTGTGGCAGCAGTGCCGTCTCCGTTGTCGCGGCGTTATAGAAAGGAAGTGCACGCGAGAACAAGACATGCTCAGAAATGTGCGAAGTTTTTCTTACATTGTAGCATCTCGGTGGGATTGTCTCCCGACAAACCGTTTTGTGGCGTGAGAAATCTCTCCTCGCGCGTAGGATGACGCTCGCAGCCGAAGACAACGAGTCAGAATTTGTACTATATTAAAAAAAGAAGAAGAAACTCAATGAGTTAATCTTATTTCAATAACTTTAACCGTCTGTTAATCTTTATGGTGCAATTTCTTTTTTTTAAGGTATGGATTGCTGCTGGAACTCAGGTGTTCTACAGCTACGGAGTTGGCTTCGGTTCTCTCGTGACACTCGGTAGCTACAATCAATTTCACCAGAACTTTATAAGGTGAGCGCCTGCGCCAGGCTTTCGTTCGCTTTTTTTTTTCTTTTCGTCGACAAAAGCTAGTAATATTCGTGACTGGCGAATAGAAACAACGTTGATAGACGCGGGTGTAACAGGAAAGGGTGTAATCACGTTTTCGTATGAAGGATGGACGTCGTAACACGTTAATACGAGAGGAAGGGAATGCCATGGAAGTTAACTATACTTCGTCTTACCCACTATATTCGATGCAGCGAAACCTAAGGGTAACGTCAGCCAACCATGAACGGGAACTAGAAAAACGGATCCTACTTTGTTCGCCGCTGATCGCCCTTAAATTAACGCCCACTGAATGAAAGCTTCACAAAATAATTACTAGCGCACAACGGTCAAGCCCCTTCTGGTAACGCAGACCGTGATATCGTTACTGATTGTCCGGTACGAGCACTAGCCTTCGCTGCACTGCACAGAATTGGCGGGGGCGAGTACAGGTGCAGACAAAAGTAATATGAAAACGCTCCGAACTGGAACACGCTGTGAACAACTCTTCGATGTACGTACACAGAATCAGATCCAGTGGTGTAACGGGCCATGAGCGCCGGACTGCACGCACGCGTCATCCAATTTCTCGCATGCCCCCGAAGCTGCTTGATGGCGCTGGGACGCAGTTAGGCAACACCTCCCGTGTTCCAATTACATTTGTCCGCACCTGTGCAAACTCCGCTAATATTAAAGGAAATATTTCATGTGCGTTGAAATAGGGATTATTGAAAACGTGCTAGTCAGTTGGCTTCGGTTTTAACTTTTAACATTTAACTTTTTCTCATTATGAGCACACACAAGGAGTATTGCCACCTTTGATCGAAAGTCCGGTGTTCCCTTTCATATTGGCGCACCTTGTACATTGCGGACTTTGGTAACCCTGCAAGCGGGGAGGATAATGGAGGAGTGAAAGATGGGTGACTTAAGGAATTCGCGTTCGTTCTCCGAAGGTGTCTCTGCCTTAGTGGGAAGAGATGGGCAAGGGGCAAAGGAGAGAGTAAGGGCATCATGGGAATTAGCGGCCGTTCCCGAGCAGTTCAATTGGAGTTCGTCCAATTGCTTGTCTAAGGAATGAAGATGACGCCTGCTTCGTGGGCAAAGGCATCGATCACCACGACTGCGCCCCGCGCACTCATTTCCATCGAATCTAGTCCCCAAAGGCGGCCGCCAAGAGCCCCGGTGCTTGGAACGTTATAGACAAAGAATGCGCTGCACACCCATAGCAGGCGATAAGGGCTTGGATAGACGTCCGTTTTGCATAGTGAGTGCTTCAAGGTCGAGCTATGGTGGATATAGACACGGTGGGGCGGAGGTGCAAGGCGTGTCCGATTCGAAGACACTGCGCTTGTTGCAGAATACCACAAGGTGGCTGCTTGGGCTGGTAGGTGGAACATTCTTTCATCAAGGAAAAAGTTCTTTCTTTTTTTTTTGCGAAAATTAACGAGGAAGGACACAAGGCGACTGAACAGAGCGCTACTGACGACCATCAGTTTTTATTGCTCGCACAGCAATGCACACATAGTTAGAGCCGAAAGGAGGGAAAAAGATAAATTTGCATATATGTTACTTGCATAACCAGGACAAGGGCACATGTCAAAGCGAGCGTGTCACTTGCTTCACGTCGACAAGTAATCAATCTTACTATATATATATATATATATATATATATATATATATATATATATATATATATATATATATATATATATATATATATATATATATATATATATATGTTTATATATATATATATATATATAACAACGCAATGAATGGGGAGCTAACGCATTGAATGGGAAGCTAACACAATGATTGAGGAGCTAACGCAAAGAATCCTAGTCACACGTATGCAGAAGGTCTCACAAATCCCACGAGCCCTTTGGTGCTTATACGTGGCCACATCCGCCCACTTTTCAAGACCATCTCACACAAAGGAGTGCACTTGTGCCTGTAGAGCAGTGTTCACCTCTTCCACGTGACTGCGGGCAGACCCGCGCATCACGTTGACGTGTTCACGCAGCCAGCCATTTATACATCGTCCCGTTTAGCCGATGTAGCATGACGTATGACGTAGTATGACGTAGCCGACGTAGTATGAGCCGACGTAGTATGAGCCGACGTAGTAGCCGACGTAGTAGCCGACGTAGTATGACGTAGCATCTACCACACGAAAGAAGCGCTCTTTCCGGTCGCCTTCTGTCCTTCCTTGTGAACTGTGCGCAAGAAGAAAAAAAATTAAAATCGTGGTGTACGCTCGCTAGCGACTCAGGACGACTGGAGTTAATGCTGATCCGGTTCGGACTTTAGAAGTCCAAGTCAATCACGAGTCGATGAGTGCGCGCTCGCGTGTGGTACGTCCCAACGTGATAGTACTCTTATTTCCGTTTTGTTCTCCACTGCTCGCAGAGATTCGGCGATAGTCTGCATCGTCAACCCTATGACGAGCCTTCTCTCGGGTACAGTTATATTTACTGTGCTTGGTCACATGGCTTCTGTAGCTGGAAAGTCAGTAGGCGACGTCGTGAAATCGGGTAAGTGCCTTACAATGATTTCAGACCTGTATACACATTACAGAAAGAATAGTGTACCGATCAGTATTACAATTACTTTTTTCTAAAATGTAATTGATTACGGTTACCAGTTACTGCTTTACAAAAAGAATTCGCTAATCACCAAAATATAATCGATCACCTTAACGTTACTTTCCTCCCTACTTTCATCACCATTTCACAAATACAGTAAATAGAACGAACTGACCAGGCTTTTTCGATGCATTATCTGCAGCCATTAACGCGTTGTTTGCCTTCAAAAGAATTACTTCTCAAGATTCTCAAGAGTAATTGAACTTCAGTTACTGTTACCGAGTAAACAAAGTAATCGGTAAATTACAATATTACCAAATTACGTAACCGAATGATTGCATGTAATTATGTACAAGTACAAGTTACGGTATAAGTCTGATTTGATTTCCAACCATGCTGGACCCTCTGTGTAATCTGTATCGCTCTTTAAGAACGTTTTTTTATCCCGGACATGGCGGCCGCATTTCGATGGGGGCGAAATACACAAACGCACGTGTCCGCAGGTGGTCAAAATTTATCAAAAACCGCAGGTGGTCAAAATTTAACCGCAGTGCACCACTGCGGCGTGCCTCATAATCAGATCGTTGTTTTGGTTCGTAAAACCCTAGAATTTAATTTTACTAACGTGTTTCTACAGCTCGTTTAGTGAGCAGTAACTGGTCTTTAAAGTATTTAAATAGAGAAAAAAACGCAGGTTCGCCTGAAGAGCGAAGCATTGACAGCGATAGCAAAACGAAATAAATTCTCGGTAAACAAAATCGTTTAAACGGAATTGCCGGTTAAACGGAACAGCAGCTCCTATATTGAGTGCTTTTGCATATGGATAATGCAAAAAAAAAAGAACTCTCGCTTATCACAACCAAAATTTTCACACCTATCATTCCACGAATGACAGGAGCAAGCTCTAAAAAAAATTTCTTTCTTGTCAAAAAAAGCCCAAGATCCGATTTTTATTTTGCAACAACGCCATCGGCGGCGCTCATCCCCCCAGCGTTGTAAAACGCCTGGTACACCGTAAAATAATTTTCACCGTTCAAAGTAAAAAAGGGTGCAAATCTGTTTATAGCTCGCGCCCCCCAAAATGGTGTAAGTCTGTCTACAGCTCACACCATTACATTCAAAAAGCGTGCAAATTTTCTTATAGTTCATGCCCTTACGCTCAAAACGGGTGTAAATCTGTCTATAGCTCAAAACTTTACGGCTAAAAGGGCGTGATTTACACTTTCTTTTTCGCTTTTAATTTCGCATTTTATTTTACAGCGTAGCTCCCAGGGCGTTATTGCTTCTGTCCCGCAGGAGTTTCTTTTTCGGGGTTTCACGTGCCAAAACCACGATCTGACTATGAGGCACACCGTAGTGGGGGACTTCGGATAAATCTTGACCACCTCAGGTTCTTTAACGTGCACCAAATGTACCACTACAAGACCTTCTTTGCGTGTGTTTCGGCATTTCGCCCCCATCGAAGTGCCACCGCCGGATTCGATACCGTGACCTCGTGCTTAGCAGCGCCAACGCGATAGCCGCTAAACCATCACTGCAAGTAGGAGGAGCTGCTTTGCGTGCTGGATCTTGCGAACGTGTCGCACCCGCATGTGGTTAAAACACCGCGGTTAAAACAGCGTCCAGCTCCTGCTGGTCGAGAGGGCCGGTCGAGCAAACATGGCACACGGCTACCCGAAATAAGGATCCACCCCATATACTAAACTGCTCAGTAAATATGTTTCATACCTTTCTCTCTGTATGAAAACTTCAGGCGCAATGCTAGCAACCCTAGCAACGCTAAACGTTGCGAACCCGGTCAATGCTCCGCCCATCGGACGAAACTGGCGAATGTCGACGTGTGCACAGATTGTTGGTAGCGAACGAATTGTGTAAGAATACTCCTTACTGGTGAACAGATTCTCGCGACAGTTACTTGTGACCAAGTGCCGAAGTCCCATGCTCTCGCACCACTTCCTCAGGACCAGGCCTGGCCTTCCTCGTATACCCCGAGGTCGTCACTCGAATGCCGGGTTCGATGCTGTGGTCCTTGCTTTTCTTCGTCATGCTGCTCCTCCTCGGAATAAACAGCCAGGTGGGCACGCAACACCTCGCTGCTCAATGCGTTGTGCGCGGTTTCTTCCTTAAAAGCTTCGTTACTTAGTGTGTATACTGTATGTGTAGGAAATTCGCGTGACAGTCTGTTGTTCTTACTGTATTTTGTTAAAGTATAGGGTGTGCGAATATTCTAAATTTCGAATACGAATCGAATAGTCCCTGTTATTCTATTCGCGTTCGATTCTACCACTCGAAATAGTCGAATATTTGTTTCTGTTCGAATATGAGGGATAACAACATTTATTTGAAGTCTCGAGAGAAATAGAGAGATCGACGTGCATGAGCAGTGTTCCGGATGATTTTGCTGCGATAACGCCGCGGTTGTAACACAGCGGGCGCACTTTCTTAGTGACTGAATTGGGCAGATAACTTCTGCTCAATAACTTACAATCATACAATAAGAATGCCTCCTTTTTTAGGCCGCCTATATACTAATTTTTTCCCTTGTTCATGGCAGAGCAATTTATCATTTAATCAGTCTCGCCATGTGTCCGTGCTCTTAATATAACATTTTTCTCCTCTACCGAACGACACAACCTACGTTTCTATCTGGTGACATGCTCTTCTCTACTTTCTTTACTGCCGCTGACACGGCGCGCTAGATTCCTAAAATACTTTCTCATTTACAAGCTACTCAGTTGAACGAACGTCCAGTCGGAAACAGCATTTGCATCAAATGACATAAAAAAGCCTTGTTTCTGCCATATGGACTGCTCTGAAGTCCTTCAATGTACTTTCTTAGTTGCGAACAGCATTTGTGCCAAATAATAAAAGTAACCCTTACTTTTTACCCTACAAAAACAAGACAAGTAGGAATGAGAAAATATGCTACATTCAATTGATTCCATACTCGAAGATCGTTTTTACCCAATATTTTCACTCGACCAGGAAATTTAGCTATTAAAATGGCTACAAATATAAACCGACTTTTGATTACCCCAAAAATATTCGTATCACCCCTGAAAGTGCTTGTGCGATGAGAACATCCAAAAATATTATCGCACCATATAACACCATTTTCACACTACTCCAAACGTGGCCAGATGTTCACTGTGGTAGCTGTCTTCATGAGAAAAAAAGAGTTTTGAAAGCGCAATCCACCAGCTCAGAATTACTAATCGCCTCGCTTTAGTGTCCCTTAGCGCAACGCATAATCCGTTTTTTTTTAATCTTTTTTACCATTTTCGGTTGGGGTAACTTCATATGAGGCATTTGTGGCAGAACTGACGTCACCGCTATAGTACAAAGCGTGAACCACAATCCTCCTTGCAAGGGCACTAAACATAAAAATGATATTTGGGCTGTATAATTAAATGACTCTACTGCAATATATATATATATATATATATATATATATATATATATATATATATATATATATATATATATATATATATATATATATATATATATAGAGTCATATAATGAGAAGCCAACAAACACTGACACCAAGTACAACATAGTGGAAATTGCATGTGCTTAATAAATGAAATAAAGTAATGATAAATTAATGGAAATTAAAGTGGATGAAAAAACAACTTGCCGCAGGTGGGAACCGAACCCACAACCTTCGCATGTCGCGTGCGATGCTCTACCAATTGAGCTACCGCGGCGGCGTTTCCCCATCCACTTTATTGGGTATTTATGTGTACTAGTAGAACCCTGGGAGTGTTAGCCAACGCCCCCACTCACAGACCTTGGCGGCGGACGTGGAACGTCTTTTTTGCCGCAGGCGTCACGAGAACGTGATCTTCTCGGGTGAAGGCAACTGGTCAATAAACCCACATATGCTACCTGAAGGCATCAATGTTGCCGGATTCGAGACCCTCGTTATGTAATAAACGAGAAGAAAGGGTGTACTCTGACGAAGGCTGGTCCACCAGCCGAAAACGTTAAGTAAAAGAAGGCTTCCAAAAAGTTCGTCGTCTCTTTCCTGCGTATATATATATATATATATATATATATATATATATATATATATATATATTATATATATGTGTGTGTTCTGTCTTCTGTATTCTGTCCGTGTTCTGTTGCTGCCGGTTTTTATGTACGGGGGTGCGCCCCTCTGTCAAGCCAGTCATAGGCTTTTTGGGTGCACCCCTAACATCCCTGATGTTGAAATAAAGGTATTTGTATTTGTGTGTGTGTGTGTTTGTGTGTGTGTGTGTGTGTTTGCGTGTGTGTGTGTGGAAGTAGTGATTTGTACCGTGGCAGAAGAGCAACAGATTGAACTAAGCTAGTTTCAAGAACCTTTAGTGAACCGCAGATAGGGGGCAAAAAGAAGAGATCCTTGATGTCATACTGACGTACCGACGTAGCAATCTCGGTGCGAAATTAAAAGAAAATGAAACTTTGACCTTCACTTTATTTTTTAATAATTCACCCATTAACGCGAAATTAACGCAACTATGCTTTTTAAAGAATACCTTATCAGTCTGAACTGATTTAATGCCTTTAATGTCCCTTTACATAGTTTAGCCTCATTGTTTTGGGATCTACGTAATCAAAGGAATGCGGACTCGTTCTGCCCGCTTTATACTAGCAAACCAGCTTCGTATAGCTAGAGTAACGCAAACAGAAACCACTCTTGACATCCAGTTGAGTATCCAGGGGGTGGCAAACTGGCCCGTGCCCTCTTTCCTTCCAGAATTTTTTCTTAGTAGACAGCACCATAGTAACTTTGGGCGGCCCTTCCCAGCTCCCCCTCTTCATCCCCCTTCCCATCTCCGCTCAAGCAGGTGGCCACGGCGAAAAAGAAAATTCTGGCTGCGCCACAACATATCCCATTACTAACTGTTCGCCGGAAGCAAGCTCGCATTTCACTTTTACAGCGAAGCTTGTAGCCTCTCGGAGGTCGGCATTTTTCTTGTACGTCCGTGAACAAAAATTATCATCATCAGGAATGTCTCATACCCCCCTAAGCAATCAAGACTGCAATGGCTCTTCCCCCTTGTAATGCAGAGGCTAAAAACATTCCGCAATGTGAAGCGAAGAGTGCATACATTCACTGGAATCACGCATAATACGTACAGAACAGCGTAGATTTCAATAAAAAAAACAAGCTAAAAACAAACATCTGTCATCATTAGCAATCACTTATACCCCGTATGCAAGCAAAAATGCAATGGCTCATACCCCCGTAAGGAATGGTTCATACCCCCGTTAGCAAGCGGAAAATACAATGGATCATACCTCCGTAAGCAGAGGCTGCAAGCGCTCAGCAAAGTGAAGCAAACAGTGCATACATTCATTGAAAACACAAGTGCAACATACGGAACAGCACACGTTTCAGTAAAGAACAAGCTCAAAACAAGCAGCCGAACCATCAATAAAGCAATGAATACTCCCCTCAGCAGCTGTCGCGATGAATTTGTTACAGCTTCTCTGGACATCTACTCTCGCAAGGCCAGGAAGGCGAGTCACTTCTTTCATGGATTTTACTGTCATAATGCAGCTTGTCGCTTTCTCATGTTACATATCTCTCACCATTTACATTTGCTAGTAGAGATCATCGCCATGAAGTCAATCTATCATTCTGTAACACTGTCACGTGCACGAAGTCACTTCTTCCAAAAATCCATGTCGAATGGTATCGCCCACCTGCGTCAATAATGAACATAACCGATGCCATTCTCTTCAAAAGTGCCTTAGTTGACGTGAACTATAGCGCTGTAACTTCGATTTTTGCTCACATTTTGTACAAGCGCAATCTAACGAACGACTTTTTGTGTTACAAATTGCTTTTGTATTCCCGCCGATTCTATTCCGCCGTATTGTATTCCCGCCGATTCCCGCTGCTTGTGTCTTTTCATCGTAGCCTTCAAACTTTACATTTTTGCTTTATACTGCTTTTTAAGTTCTGTTCTATTATGTTTTTGCGCCTTCCCTCTATAATGTACTGTATGGACATTGAGGATAAGATTAGATAGATAGATAGATAGATAGATAGATAGATAGATAGATAGATAGATAGATAGATAGATAGATAGATAGATAGATAGATAGATAGATAGATAGATAGATAGATAGATAGATAGATAGATAGATAGATAGATAGATAGATAGATAGATAGATAGATAGATAGATAGATAGATAGATAGATAGATAGATAGATAGATAGATAGATAGATAGATAGATAGATAGATAGATAGATAGATAGATAGATAGATAGATAGATAGATAGATAGATAGATAGATAGATAGATAGATAGATAGATAGATAGATAGATAGATAGATAGATAGATAGATAGATAGATAGATAGATAGATAGATAGATAGATAGATAGATAGATAGATAGATAGATAGATAGATAGATAGATAGATAGATCAATCGATCACCCACGACTTACCTCGAAGAGTCCTAAGACGGCTTCCGGGCAGGTTTCCGCGCTGGCTAACATTGTAAATTTGTAAACGGAACCAAAAAGCCATATGCATTAATTTCTGTCTGTCTGCTCTTGCAGTTCTGCACATCCGAAGGAGTAGTCGCCGGCCTAATCGACCAATGGCCATCCCTGATGACCCGGCGCAAGCTCGTTACTTTCTTTTTGGTCGTGACTCAGTTTCTCTTAGGTCTCCCTATGACGACTCAGGCAAGTGGCCGTTGGCGCTACAGTACTTTTATTCTCAGTAGTTCTCAGTCGATAGTGTTGAGCAGGTTCAGGGCCGCTTGATCTTTCTCAAACTATGCTAAATGATTTTCTCCCTAAAAGTCCAACTTCAACTCGATACAAACACCCCAAATATGACCTCAAATTATTCCCAACTACGGGATTCGACCCTCGCCTGTAGGCTGTAGTGCTCCTACTGTGCGCTTAATGTGGCGTAGTGTGCCTTCACCTTCTTTTTCTCTCTCCTCCTCAAGCGAGTGACGGCGGTGTCTCTTTCAGGCGACAATTGCTATTCCGATTATTTTTCTCTCTGTGTTGCATTTACGTGTGTTTACATGATGAACCTAACCCTCAGCCACGTCCCTCTTTACCCTTCTCCCTTTCAATAAAGTTTATCACCACCACCACCACCATGATGAATAGTCTTAACAATCATCCCTTATTGAAAATGTTTTTTTTTCTTTCATTCTTTCTTTCTTGCTCTTCTTATTGTCTTCCGCACTTGCGAAACAATAGTGTCATTTTAATCCTGAATTCCTGATAAATTTGAGGAACTCTTGGCAAGCAGCAATGCACTGGTAAAATGGCAGAAACTGTACTTCATCGAGGTAAGCATCCCGACATAACATCATATATAATATTATGCGTTTTAACGTTCCGGAAATTCGCAATGGGTTTTCAGGGAGCGGGGGACTCCGAATTAGTTTTGACCATAGGAAGATTCTTCGTGCACCCAAATATTACCACACGATGTACACTTACATTTACATACGCAGTAGCTCCACCTGCCACATTCACTTTTTTCGTTAACCTGTAATAATAATAATAATAATAATAATAATAATAATAATAATAATAATAATAATATAAACTGCTGCTAAAATGTAACCGATGTGTTTCTGCTTTACGAAACAGCACCTATTTCTAGCATGTATGTGCCTCTTAAGTGAATGTTGATTTTTCTTATTTCTCATTACAGGGTGGAATGTATCTGTTTCAATTAATGGACAACTACGCTATCAGCGGCATCACACTATTGTTCGTAGTGTTCGCTCAGGCAACTGCTCTTTCTTGGGTATATGGTGAGCCCCAGCTAATTGCTATGAGTATAGCATTTATTCTTTAGCCCCTGACGGTACTCTAACTCTCTCTCTCTCTCTCTCTCACACACACACACACACACAAGCTTCCATTTTGATTGATGATTCCATTTTGAGATTATTCCATTTTTCACACTTCATATCCATTTATATCTTGGGAGGCTAAAGCGTATAGACACGTTTCAATTGTTGCACGCTGCTGTCAGCAAAATAAACGCAGCGATTTCAAAAAGTTACGATTCAATCAGAAAAATCAAATCACTCAAATCTTCATTAGACATGATTCATTACACAGAAAACTAAACATACCGACAGGAAGCCAGTACTCATGCTGGAATTCGCGGTTCTGAATCGCGTCAGCAATTCAGAAACGAAAACATGAAGGCTCGAGTGTGTTTCTCCGCTACGCATCGTAAATAGCCCGTCGGCGCCTTCAGTGTTAATCACAATTATTTTTGTACAGGTTATTAAAGTGTCACACGGAGAATATTATTGTCGCGCAATAAGAAGTCAACACAAAGAAAAAAATATGCCTAAATGGCCAGTTTCCCTAGATTAGCCCTTTCTTCGCCACTAAGTGAAGTCAGTCATTACAAATCACCAGCGGCTGGCCCCTTTCATTACTCTGTTGATCTACGAGAAACCACGCTTTCGATACGTTTGGTCGAAATGACGTGAAACACCGGGTGTACATGGGATCTCCGAGCTTGCGGGTAGCACTCTTAGCTTTACTGAGTTTTCCCTTCGTTATACAAATAGCGAGGCAGAGGGATATTTTACTGATAGCAATAACAGAGAGGTCGACCTGAGCTAGTGCGCTCTAGTCTGCAACTCTGCACAGGGAAAGAGTGAAGGGGAATGAAAGTACTGGCATGGATTATTATGATGAGACAAGCGGTGACTGCTTATGTATATTAGACGGTGGCCCTGCGAGACGGCGGTCCTACTAGGAACTTGAACAGCACTTTAGTTGTCCGCATTGAAGCTGCAGTGTCAGGCCATGGGCCGAGAATAGCGTCACCAGACAGCGGTTGCCCGCTAAGGCTGTAGTTAATGGGATAACAACGCACTTCGTCTACGCAGGAACGAGGAACATCTCAGATAACATCCAGGAAATGATCGGCCGACGTCCAGGCCTCCTGTTCCGACTGGGCTGGACGGTGTTCGCGCCGGTCATGTGTGTGGTACGTGACAAGTTATTCTACCGTCCGGAATCGTTTTAATGACGCGTCGGACTGTGTAGCCAGATATGCGCATACATGATATTTTCTTTATTTATATTTCTGAATGTTTTACAGCGAAGGCTAATATCCATATAGAATCACCTATCGTGCTTTTTTGTGGTGTTTTTGCGATGACGGATCTCGCATTAGCTCCTCACAGCAAAAATGTTTTCATCGTTTTTATTTGTGAATGGCTTGGTTACGCTTCATTATCTTTATTACTGTTTGTGACTTTTTGAAATTGTTGTAATCAGTGAGGTTGAGACAGGCCTCGCGCCTCCTTCTTCGCTCGAGCGAACGAGAAATAAGCTATTCAAACGCCTTTCAGACTTGACGTCGAGCAAAGGGTGCAAGCGGGTGGTATGGTAACAAGAACAAAACGACACCACTTCTTACCTTGTGGCACTGCGCGAACGGTGTGGTTAGTGTTTTCTCATGCGTCGCTCAAACTGTCCTCCCGTAGAAACACACGAGAACGGGCTTTCGAAACGCCAATTAGCCAGCGAAGTCTCCTCTCATTGCAGGCTATATTCCTGTTCTCGGTGATCAAGTACCAACCGCTGGTGTACGCCAAGACGTACACGTACCCGTGGTGGGGCGAGATGTTGGGCTGGTTCATGGCCCTCGCTTCCATGGTCATGATTCCTGCATACATGATCTACTTCCTGCTCACCACCCCAGGCTCGCTCCAACAGGTGAGACAGCACTTACGTGTAGATAGTTCCTTACCAGTCCTATGAAAAATTATCTCGGGCCTTATGTAACGCTAGACAGACGTATCAGGGGAGCGGCGAGTGGTCGTTCAACCGGCCAGTAGCAGACGGGTTGGTTGGTACGGTGGTAAGCGGTGAATGTCAGCGCGGTTGAGTCGGGGGCCACGTTTACGTACACCAAACTTCTCTATCTCACACAAGCACGCACATACGCACAATGAGAACAGGCGGTAAAGCGCGCAGACACCTCAAAAGCGCAATCAAGTCAAAGGCTTGCACACAACATGCCGGGGGCATGTTGTGAAGATTTTTTGAAGACCTTTTGTGAAGATCTTCATCGAATTGATAGTTATAGTATGGCGGAAGTACGCATGCGTTTACTTATTTCGTTGTCGTTGTTCCGCTGAGATCATTCAAACTTAAAATGTTCGAGTGCAGACGCTAGCAAGCTGCCTGGTGGCGTGTACTGTCGTGAACCTTCGGTATTTGAAACGCGTGCCCAGTGGCACCGCCTGGTAATTCATTCTCACCTTTTTTCTCTCTCCAGCGAATCCGAGCGGGTTTGTCTCCACAGCTTGTGCAACGTGACCAGAAGGAGGCAGAGGAGTACCCGTTGAGGTGCACTTGACAAGGTCAACGGAAAGCTCGTCATTCTCGAGATACAATCTCGCGTCTCAACGCGTCACTTCCTCAAGCGATGCCGCCCACGTTCTTTCCCACGGTGTGTGGTCCAGAGTACACGTGTACCTGAACCGCTACCTGATACATACCTCAGTCGTAGACCACGACGCGATGAACTCCCAACAGTGCACGTATGCATGTCTTGAAACACAAAAGCTGTTGCGCGTGTTCCGTCCGGGGAGGAGGAGGAATAAACTTTATTTGTGCACAGCAGATTTGAGACCTACGCCTCTCTACCTAGATGACGGCCTCGAGTCCTTGGGCCCTGGCGGCATCTTCGGCCTGCTGGATTGCCTTGAGTTGCTCTTCCGGTGCACAGCTGAGCAACGCGGCCTCCCATTGCTCTCTGGTCTTGTTTATTTTATTCTGTGTGGGTGTCCGAGGACAAGCCCAAACCATACGTTGTGGGTCTGCCCTTTCTTGACAGAATCTACATCCATTCGTCTAAAGGTCCGGGTAGTAGCGCTGGTAGGCTACAGGGCTCGGATATGTATCTGCTTGTAAGAGGCGCCATGCCGTCGCTTGCCGTCTACTCAGCGAGGAGTGTGCCGGGGGGAAATGGGCCCTTCCCAATTTATAGTGTTTGATTAACTCGTTAAAGCTAGTCATCCGGTCTCTCTCCGTTCCTAGTATTTGTTACGTGTCACCTGCTCGGCCTGTCAGTTCTCGAGCCAGGTTGTGCGCTATTTCGTTCCCGGGAAGGGAGGAGTGTGCGGGTGCCCATATAATGGAAATGTCGCGATCTTCACGAAAGTTGTTTAAAATTATCAGCGCTTCCGGCGAGATTCTTCCTTTTGCATAGTTCTCGACGGCTGTCTTGCAGTCGCTTACTACGATGTTAACTTCCGTGGAGGCTATTGCCAGTGCTAAGGCAGCCTCCTCCGCCACCTCTGCCTTCCCTGTTTTTACCGTCCCACTAACTCTGCAGTCACCCTCTAGACTCGTAGCAACTATCGACATACTCTGTCTTATTTGCGTACTCCGCCACGTGCACATAGACCACGTCCGTAGCACTACGGAATCTTTTGTGGAGAGCTCTCAGTCTTGCGTTTCTTCGATCTTGGTGAAACTCCGGGTGCATGTTTCTGATTATTGGGGGTACTGACAGATGTTCCCTTATTTTTCTTGGGATGTCTCTCCGCACTCCGTGCTGTGCTTCGTAGGTTATTGCGATGACATCTAAGATGTGTCTCCCCGTCAAACTCTGTGTAATCCTTTCATACTGCGCTACTCTCTCGGCCTCAATAAGTTCGTCTAGTGTGTTGTGCACGCCGAGCGCCAAGAATTTATCGTTTGACGTATATAACGGAAGTCCCAAGGCTTGCTTATATGCCCTTCTAATAATGGGGCTGATTATATTACTATACACGCAAAATTATGCTGCATACGCCTATAAAGCAGGCGGTTGAAGCACGTCGTATAGATTCCCGCGAGGACACTGGACATTAAGGACGGAGGCATCACGACATTTCTTGAAGTTGCAAAATGACGTGCACTGAGCTTGCGATTGGTAACGTTTAGCAGACTCATTTTGAGGGCGTTGTGTCAGGGGATGGGCGGGCCGGTGCGGCATCGTGCGCTGAATGGCTCACAAGCCGCGCGCTCGCGTCCTGTCCCGACTAGCAGTGGGCGCTGTCTTGCTCGAGATGCGCTTTAGAATGATGACGCACCGGACGACAGACCTATAGCTTCAGTTTCTTAAACTTTCTTGAAATGAGGTCTTCGGGCGGAGGAATTGCCATCGAGTCTCGGAAGGATAGATCCGCCTGCAGACAAGCTTCTCCTCCTTATGTCGTAGGGGAATTGAGGGGCTGGCATGCAGCTCCGTATTCGTTCACCACGGGCAATATTACAGCCTGCCGTCCCGTTTACCTCTAGAATTCATTTAAGTCATCATTCGTAAAGAAGTCCCCAAGCAAAATGTCTCGACAGTCCATCAGTCATTAAGCATAACTTATACAGAATATTGGATGGATATACCTGAGGTTCAGCTTAAATCCACTTCAGCCGAGTGTTTTACTGCGTCCCTGAGTCCATGGCGCAAACTTCCGTGTTTCGAAGCGTCGTTGTCTGTGTTAGGGTGCTTTTTTGTTTGTGCTGTTCTTTTGCATTTCAGGTTGTTCAGTGCGATTAATATATCGCACAGGCTTGTGGCTTAGAGCTGATAAGCACCTACGGTGTAACACGTAAATAAAAACTCGATGTTCACTGCTGTAACGTACATCTGAAGTGTTACAGCTTACGCTCTTTCAAACGACACACCTCGTAAGCACTGAAGGGACCAAAGGTAAGCATCTCTTGATTCAATTACTTACACCAAGAGATAAGCAGGCACTTCCATTAAAGCGATTTTCTTCTTTCTTTTTCTTATTATTGTTATATTGTCACAGTGCATTGAGGTTGGTGGGGCAACTGCAGTAGCAATAGAATCAGCGGAGCGAAGAGAATAACGACATCCAGTACCGTCTGGAAGTTGCTGTCCGGCCTCTTAAAATAAACCCCTTTTCAAGCCCTTAACAATGTGGTGGAGGTTCTGGGTATAGACAAGCGCCCAAAAACGGAATTGCTACCACCCGAACCTTGTCGGAGTCTTCACGTTACAGGGCTGCCACTCTCATCGGGAAACTTGCCCCGAGAAGTTCCAAAGCCAAGGTCGTTTTCGCAACATTACAAGGAGCCGCGAAGTCTCGCCGGGACTGCTGGCCGTAACATTATTATTATTATTATTATTATTATTATTATTATTATTATTATTATTATTATTATTATTATTATTATTATTATTATTATTATCAAGGTGAGCATACAAGATTGGAAGAGCGAAGGTCATTAGCGCTGACAGCATTTAAATTAGTTTTGTTGCATTCCTAAAAAAAATTGCATGTGGCTTAGCTCTGGTTAACCCTAGTAGAATTGCGGAAGCAAGAGCTGCATGGCTACGCTTGTGGTCTCGAGTCTTCTTGCACGTTCTTCCTCCGTTTCCTCGGCACATCATTCCGACGCTCTCGAGAACTCAAAGCGGTCTCTTCCGCAGTTGAAGAGTCACTCCGGGACGTGGCACGACTTTATCTAGCCGCATCTTTGTTACGACGCTTCTCGAGTCGTGCGGCGCGTTCTTCTGCCGTCTCTCGAGCACGTTGTCTCTTCCTCGCTTCGTTCTGTCGCTGTTGCGTCTCTTTCGCGCTCTCCATAACGACCAAATACACTGAGGCGAAGCGCTTATACATATACCCGCCGCGAGGCGACACCTCCTCTCCCTCTACCCCAGCCACGGAGGAAGGAAACTAAGGAGAGGGCCTACCCTCTCCGCGCGCTAGGAGAAAAGTGTGGCGGAAATGACGTATAGGTTCTCTTTTCTTTTGCTGCTTTTATATTTTTTTTGCTGCATGGCCACGCCTTTTGGGCCACAATGGCGGCGTTGTTCTGATTTTTTGAGCGCTCACACGTGTTGCTCTGGTAGGTTTTGTGCCGTGGCAAAGGCGCTGTGTGGGCGGGTTTGCGTTAGTCACCGTGTCTTGTGTGGTTGTGTTACCTGCACCGTGCTCTGCCGGATGTTGCGCGAGCGCGCGCGCTCCGCGCGCGAAACCACGCGCAGCGCGGCGTGGTTTCGCGAAAGATGTAAACAAGAGAGGAGGGTGGCACAAAAGGCGGAGCATGGCTATGAGCAACGCCAACTTCCGGCTTCACTTTTGCTTCACAAAGAGTGACGTCAGGGCCTGTCCTTAGTTTCCTTCCTCCGTGACCCCAGCGGTACAGTGAACTAGAAGCAATTCAGTGCAACGAGCGGAGGGGGCTGCGCCTTGCGGCGTGTGTCACCCGCGGTGGCACCCGAAGCGGTGGCGCTGCCGTCGACCACTCTTGAAGGCGACAGGTCTGGGCACGCAATACCATTGCATTTCAGCGGTGTGTTTTGGTGGTGGCTTTTTGCTCTGTGCGGTTGTGCGTCGCAAGCGTTCTGTTGTGAATGCGGCCACTTGCATCAATGAGTGCAAAGCAACGTCTCAACCATTGCTACGCCCCAGGGTGTAGCACAGGATACGCCCGAACTAACAGTGCGAAGAAGCTATCGTTATTCAAGGCGCCTGCAGACCCGGAACGGAGGTGCACGTGGGAGAGGAACCTACATAGAGCCGACAAGCCGCTAACCACAGACTGCGCGGTATGTGAGCTGCATTTTGAGCAGCGCTTCATTGTTCGGGACTATGTGCACCGTACAAATGGGGAGGAAGTTCGCATCCCACGCGGTACGCCTACGCTTACTCCGGACGCAGTCCCCACAATTTTGCCAAATCTGCCAGCTTACCTGAGCAAGCAGCCTACTCCCAAGAGGAACGAAAGAAAAAGGAAAGGCGATGACGAAGTCCCACCACGAAAAAAGGCACGAGGGCAGCTTGCAGAGACGACAGAGGTTGACGAACCTACGGGTGCGACGGTTGACAACGAAGTCTGTGTGGCCGCGACTGTCGCTGCGGTGACGAAAATAAAAGTGCCTGGGAAGCGCTGGACGCTACATGAACTTCACGACGCAGACGGAGTATGTTTTACTTCATGTTCCCTCGACTCGCTCTCAGGTGAGGTGAATGTGGAAAAGGCCGTGTTCTTCACTGCAAACAGTGCCGGTGCTATGAACTCGAAGACGTTCGTGCTGGGTAAGCAGGTGGCTGGCGCGTCAGTGGCAACTATTCAAGATGCTATAACCACTCTGCTGGAAGCGCATGATATGCACCTCTGCAAAGGCGCAGCGTCACGGAATGAAAGCTGCCTAACTACCAGCTTAACAATGAGATTGCAAGGCCAAATTAGGCGCGAGGCAAGAGCAGCTTATAGTACTAACTGCCTAGGCAAGACAACAAAAGAAGGAACAGCTTGCGTCGTTTGCAAGAAGCTAAACATTTCGACAGAATTGCCTGTCTGGTTGGGAAATTGATTAGAACTTGAGACTGACTCCAACCAAATAACTGAATTTTATTAGCCCGACGTTTCGGAGCCCATTCGGCTCCTTCTTCAGGGGGTTGTATCTGTTGTGTGTATCTCAGAAAAGCCCTTGTTAGGCGGCAGTGGCGCCTCGAAAGGCGTCAAGGTCAGAACCAAAGTTGCAATAATGCTAGCTCGCGGTGGCACGGCAGTGTTTTGAAGAAGCTGCAGGCATGTACCCGTAAAAACAAGCGGCTTTTATCGAAGGTAGACAAGCTCGCCTTGGACGTCAAGAAAATCAAAAGCGAATGTGCTGCAACAGCTGAAGATGTACTTGCTGAAAAGTTAAGCTTTTTGTCACCAAAGCAGCAGCTCGCTGTCAGGCAGTGCTTCGAGGCATCAAGAAGGAAGAGTCCGCGGGGCATGAAGTACGACAAAGAATGGATCCTCGAATGCATCTTGCTCAAAATGAGAAGCCCAAAGCTGTATCAATATATGCGGAGGCAGAACATTTTGGTGCTCCCAAGTGAAACAACCCTGCGTAAATACACTGCTCAGTACAGAAGCGGCTACGGGTTCAATGAGAAAATGCTGAGTGTGTTGGAAAAGAAGGTTGCCCACCTGGATGTGTTCCACCGACATGGTGGAATAGTCGTGGATGAAATGAAGCTAGCTGAACATTTGTCAGTGACCACAGGAGCGAAGATTGAAGGTTTTGTGGACCTGGGCCCGTACACACCCGGAAAAAAGAAAAAACATTGCCATGCAATCATGGCCTCGTAGTGATGTTTGTGCCAATGGTTGGCAGCTGGACTCAGGTTATTGGTGTTTTCGGAAGCAACGAGAATGTGAAAGGGGACCTGTTGGCCAAAATTGTGCTTGAGTCCACAATTTTAGCAGAAAGGGCTGGCCTGTTTGTGGACTTCGTAACTTGCGATGCAGCGGCCTGGAACAGGAAAATGTGGCGCATCTTTAACATTCGAGCATCTTTGAAGGAAGTTGTCTGCAAGAAGCCCCATCCTGTTGAGAGCAGTCGGTTCTTACATTTTCTCTCTGATTTTCCTCACCTAGTAAAAAACGTGCGAAACAGGCTTCTCACCACGACTTTTGACACCCCTGATGGTGCAGTTTCAATGCAGTTTCCAAGAGAAGCTCTCAAACTGGATAGCAATGCTGTCACTATGAAAGCAATGCCTGGAATAACCAGCGTCCACGTATTCCCCAACAATTTCGAAAAAATGCGGGCAAGTTATGCATTCCAGTTGTTTGGGCATGGTCCTTTGAGGGCATTCTTTCTTTACCGTACTCAGTTGGAAAGGAGCTGTGGTAAAATTGAAGCGACAGAGAAGTTCTTCATGAGAATGAAGTCACTGATTGCTGTGATGACTGCAAGGTACACAGCCGAAGCTCTCTGACTCCATTCTGCAGGTGAAGAAACCATTAAGGAAATGCTATGTTTCCTGGACGTCTGGGAGCGCCATGCTGATAAGAAGAAATTTCTGAGCGAGTCCACTGCAGAAGGCTTAAGAGTTACTCTAACAAGTACTCTTGAGCTTCTTCGCTAGTTGCATCACCAAGTTGGCTTTAGCTACTTGTTGACATCCCGGCTGAGCCAGGATAAAGTGGAAAACTTTTTTGGAATCGTTAGACTCTCATCTGGCTGCAACTCACACCCAACGCCACAGCAGTTTCTGCTAACTGTTAACTGTCTCTCTTTTTATAACTTGGCGCACAGTGTTGCAGGCGGGAATGCAGAGGGAGATGTCATCAGTTCTCTTCTTGATGTTGGGGACCGGGAAGAAACTTCAAAGCAACAGCTGATTGACCAGATGAAGCTTTGCACAGAAAAACAAGCAGTACCTTCAAGTTCACATGGCAGTGAAGCAGTGGAACACGAGTACAATGTCCAGAGGAGCGACTCAAGGCTTATATATTACATTTCCGGATACGTGGCCAAAAAGTGTGTGCTGCCCACCAAATGCTGTGCGTGTAATGACAGCCTCTTACTTCCAACAGAAGAAGGGCGCCGCTTGCATGCTGCAGAATTTGTGCGCCATAATGATGAAGGAGGTTTACTCTACCCCTCGGTGGAACTGTTCCGCTTTATAACAAGGCTTGAAGACATTTTCACTAATTGCTTTAGTGCACAAAAAGTTCATCGGGAAAGCGTAATGGACATCCTGCATATGATTCATTGCGCCGCTCCCTTGAAGGTGGGATGCAGAGATCATGCAGAAAGCCTGACTCCTCGCATAGTCAGCTTTTATGTCACCACACGGCTCCATTTTTTTATCAAAGGCTTGAATAAAGCACATATGCTGTCAAAAAGAAAGGCAGCACAGCACCTGAAGCTAAGCAGACTGACTTAGCCCAATTTCTAAGCTGCTTGTTAAGTACATAAAGCTCTCGGGATGATTCTTGCGCTATTACAGAGCGCCTGGAATAAAATCGTATGGGACAGAGAAATCAGTTTCGAAGTCGTTCTCCCTTTTTTTCTGCGCGTCAGATTTCGTCTTGTGCAGCACATACTTTAAAAATGAAGTGCTTTCTCGTGTAGCCTTAATTTGACGGATATCTGTGCATGTGCACCCTAGCAGACACTGTAAGGTGTCTTTTGCGATCGCGAACATCATGCGAATATTTGGTCCCGCAAATGACAATTGCTTCGCAAAATTTGGTACTCGCAAATTATTCCGGTAGTGCCATCTAGTCCGAGTTGACGACTAAGCGTGAAAAAAGAAATTGCAGCGCATCGACTGTCCTTCGTCTGCTACTGGCTTTGCTCAGTAAGACACGCCCAAAATCTTACGGCCACCTCAAACACCTCTACGCACATAAAGTACCCAAAAAATAATTGAAAACCCAAGCTGAATTGCGTTAAAACAGCGGCTGTGCATAACCAAACACGCTTTCTATTTTTGTGTGCCACGTACGCTTCAGAGGGGAACAGGACGAGCTTTCAAGAGCGGTCGATTGCAGCGCCGCCGCTGCAGGTGCCACCGCGCGCGTCAGCGGAGAGGCGCGGTCGTGCCACTGGAAAGTATTCTAGTACACTGTACCAGCGGAGCACAGCGATGGCAGCGGCGTCGATAGAGGCGCCATCTGTTGGAGCGCGGCTGCGGCGTTGCTAGGCAACGGCGGCTCAAGGTGGTTCGTCGGCCACGGCATACGGAATTCGGCTGCCTGCATACGGCATACGGCGCGACGAGCCGAAATGGCTCGCTGAATGGCGTAGTAAAGCTTTCGCTTAAAAAAAAAAAATTCCAGCATTCTCGAGCGTTGTAACAAGGGAAAACGCCGCGTCAAGATCCCGACTTCGTCACGGCAGTCAGCTTCGGCGCACGATCCTCGAGGGGCATCTCGAAAACTGGCAATTTCGCCCGAAGGCGATGCGTTGAAAGCGACAGCTAGCGTTTAGCGTGCGGTTGAGCTGTTCGCGCAGTGTGCTAACAATACGAGGAGGAGACATGGCGCGATGCTGCACGCCAGAAAACTGCTGCTTCGCAACGACGGGAACAGCGCCCCGGCAGATATCAGGCCTCTTTCAACGCTGGCGTGGTGAGGAGCGTCGCCAAGTGGCGTTGCAGGCACCGCACATTGATGGTGCACGATACGAGACCGACGAGCGACCGTCGGCGTTTGTCAGCACCCCACAGCCGAGATTAAAGAGTATGCACCGCCGATGTGGCATGCACACAGCTCCTCAGCAGGAGCGCTAATGTATGTGCGTGTGCACAACGCCTATGCTAGCGGGGAAGCCGCAACGCTACCCTGGTTCCGGAATAGCAAATGAAGCTGAGCGTGACTGCGTGCGCGCCTGCCTTCGTCGTTTTTGCAGGCAAACGCACTGCGAGTCTCTGGAGGCCTTCCGACTCTCCACGCGCGGGCCGCGCACGCGCTGTCGATTCCAGAACAACACGGCGGCGCCGGCGACGCAATGCGTCTCGAGTTTCCGTATAATTGTATCGCTAGAAAATCAGGAGCGGGAGATTTCAGTGAAGAGAAAGGAGAAGTCGGGCAATAAAAGCAATAATTTTGTGGAGCGGCATGGCCTCTCTGTCCCGATGTAGGAGCGGCCCGCTGCGCACTAATGTCGCGCACCGACGGACCTCAAGAAAGTTATTTATCCATCCATCTATACAGATGTAGCTTGCGTGACAGTGCCTGCAGAGCCGGTTTCTCCGCAATAAGAGTCTTTATGAGGAGAAGCTCGCTTCTGTGATTCTTTTAGCTCTGATGTCTTGTTGTTGTTTCCCTCCTCTTCCCTCTAGTGCGGAGTAGCAAGCCAGATATACAGTGATCTGGCCAACCTCACCGTCTGTGCTCCTGTTCAACCTTTCTTCTCACTTCTACTACGCCGCGACGAAGTATGCAGTGCTAGCGCCGCGCGCTAAACGGTCGTGATGATCGCAGCGCGTACAGCAGCGGCCTAGTGATGCGACAAATGGGGCGAGTGCCCGAGAGACGGCAGGCGGAACCCGATTGTAAGGTAAAACGAAGGCGAGTACGAAGCTGGTCGCGAGCAAGTAAGCTGAACCTCTGCCACACAGACGGCGAATCAAGCGCAGCCGAAGATGAGCTAAAGGCTTTGATCGGTTATCGGAAGAACATCTCATACAACCAAGGAAAGCGCTACGTCAAAGCACACGGAATTGCGTGCGCCCTGCCGGGAAACTTGCAAGGCTGTCGAGCCACGTAACATTCGCAACGTTACCGTTCCATCAAATCATTGACTTCATATGTACGTACGCTGCACGCTGTCAATAACTCCTTAAACTACCAGTTACTAGTTGGGCAAGTTTTAGAGCACACAGCCACAGTATTTGCGGAGTTGCAAAGCCGATCGGCGAGTGGTAGGGCCTGCCGCCATGTTACTGTGGTACTCATGACGCTTCAAAACACGAGAGGGCGAATAGCATCGTCTCTCTGCCATATTTGGAGACTTGGAGCAAAGGATGCTACAGAGAAGTTGAAGAGCCCCGCCCGTATAACAGGCGGTTACTGATATGTCGGCTTCAAAACTTTTGAAAAAGATCGTGCTTAACGCTTTGCGGGCTCAATTCGCAGAGCACCCACTTCAGAAACGAGAGGGGCCAGGCTAGTCTTGGTCGAAGTAACTGCGGTTTGTAACGAGGAGGCGGCATTCCAGTCGCCGACTTTTCATCGACTGTTAAACTCCTTACGCAGTATTTCCGCTGGTGTCACCGCGGCGGTGAGAGTGTACTGCCAGCTCAATCAAGGCCACAGAGTTCCCTACAGAAATTCCTTGAGGGGGGGGGGGGGGAGGAGGAGGTTCTATATGGCGCTATTGTGATCAGATTCAACAAACCAATGCGTTCTAAACGCAACAATTAGCAACTGCTATATAGGTGCGCGCAGTGTTATTGCTGTCGTGCGCCTAAGAAAACATCACTGCTGTGAAATTTAGGCCAACAAAGGCGGACTAAGCGCAATAAACGATGCCTCGATGAGGTCTGAGGCCACGAAGATCATACGAAACCATGTACTACACCATCGCTCCCGTGGTAGATGGAACGATCGCAGCCACCAGTTCCCTCCAATGATGAATACATCATATGACAGTCCCGACGTCACGTAAATGATACCCATAAGAGACTGATAAGGCGCGCAAGGAAGTGTTTTAAGGACTAGTAGGGGCCGATGATAGGTCCTCACACATTGCTGCACAGTTTAACGCTTAGGCCTATGTGCAGAAAGAGGTGACAAATTTTTTTGAGCGCGGAGTCAACGCGGTCGCGCACCGATGCCACGAATATAGTGTACGACATCATTCCAGTACACTACAGCCACGACTGTCGACGCGCGCTTCGGCGCGGCGCCTGGTGGCAGATAGACAAGACACGGACAAGAGCTGGGTAACTTTATTTCGCAACAGAAGATGAAGTTGATGATTCATTTACAATGGCATTGAACGGTCATTATGATGCAGAATGTTTCAAATGCAAAGCACTTGCCGCGACGTACCACTGATAAGTTGTTGCATAAATTACCCCTGAAAACAAGTGCGGGCATGCATTCAGTATAATTAACACACAGATTTTTTTACGTCTCACTAGGTGTTATACATATTTTTTCAAGGTTTTCGCGTTTTTTTTTTTATTTCTAGAACATTCACTTCATGATGTGCTCAAAGAGGAAAGCAATGCAACGTTTGAACAAGAGGCACGCAAAAGCTATGACAATTTTGAAGAAATGAACGTTGACGCGCAAGATGGTCACCACAAGCACGCAGCAGGCAGATCGGTGCACAGAACTCTCGCGATGTGAAAGGAAAAATAATACGAGGTCTAACAGGAGGAGGAGTGACACGAGTTTGCTTTGCAGATGATTGCAGTCGTGAGTTCTACCATTAAAAAAACAAAATATTCACCCAGACTTTCCAACTTGACCACCATGGACGCCAGACACTTAAAAGGCGAAATACACCTAGCTTCTAACACCACAACTGTGTGTAGCATTTAAAAAGTTCAAATGGGCCCTAGAATGGTATCGTGACCATCGAAGAAGCCTACAGTTGCTAGATATAGCTTTAGTGATATCTTAGACCATCCCACGCCGCGGGCAGAAGCCCTGCGTGAAGGCAAGCTACGGATAGCTTGATTCCTAAAACGAGATCGAAGAAAAAGGAGGAAAAGAAAACAGAAAAAACGGAAGGGAGGGGGTGGTGGTGTTAGAAAATGAAGATAACAGCCAAACAAGAAACCAAACTGGCGCGATCATAACAGTCAACAACTGGCAATAATAACGTTAGTTTACGCATAGTTACACGGTGTGTGTGTATGTGGCAAGGCTATTTAACGGTAAAAGCATCCCAGCCCGAAGGGGCCTCGCCGTTCCTCGAAACTCGAAAACCCCGCAGCTGGTGAGCGGCCGAGGCGTCGTCGAAGACACGTCCCACGCACATATCAGCTCCGCCTGTCAAGTCAGACGCTCACACCACAGATCGCGAGCAGCACTTCCTCCCGTCTCGGCGCCAAGCCGGCAACGCGCGATAGCGTTTCTACGGGCTTCTTCGAAGCAGTACGGAGCAAACAAAGGAAGGGAGAGGAGGTGGGGGGACAACGCGTGCAAAAACACACAATGTCCGCTACTGCGTGCAAGCCACGAAATGGCCAAGCGACGATTTTGAAAAAAAAAGAAAAAGAAAGAGAGCGCGGCCGAAAGGTACACGCAAGCAAAACAAGTGACAGAACACCCGAAGGTGTAAACGCGAGAAACAAAACGCTCAAAACGCCGGGTAGCTGGCGTTTCCGACCAAAGGCTTCGTAACATCGCCGTGGCCGGAAAGTGTGTGAGCGTGTATTAGCTGTGCGAGCCGAAAACGCAAAGTTCGTGTGAGAAACAGAGTCGACGGAAGACAGATGTCCAGACTAAGCGATCGAAACTCGGTTTTGAACGCGAGCTAGCCCTCCCCGTTCGATCCTTTCGCCCAATTCAGCAGCTAAAGAAGGCGTTCAGCAACTCGCTCTCGCCAAGTGCAGCGCGAATCACGCTTGTCTAGAGTGATCCATCAGACCAATTGGACGCCGCGAGTAGGACTACACGTGGTCATGCCACCACATGCTCGGTCCACGAGCTATAAAACAGATCCGCAAACCAGCAACTACCACTGGGTAGCTGCTGTGGGCGCTCACGCTTTCTGCAGCCGCCCACTCGACCATTCTAGACAAGTGTGGTTCACACTGGAAAAAAAAAAGGGGGGGGGGGGGGCACGAACGCTCGGGGCCGAGCGAGAGCTTATCGCCGCCCACGAAGTCGAGAGGTGCGTAACAACGAGAAGCCCACTGCAGAGTCGTCGCAAGCGAATCTTCTATCACCTCGCTGCTTCCCAAGAGAATGCACCAAACCGTTAGATCGTACTGTGGTTAGGGTCCACTCGCATGAAATGACTATGTTACAACAAACTCTGCGCGACGGACAACCGCAACAGGGATGTTTTCGAACTCCTCTGGCCCTCACAGTTGCTTGCCTGGATCTCTCCCCCGTTGCCGATCATTGGCCCTGCCCTCGTCGTGAGTATAACTCCGCAAGCCGCCGTGCTTCGATATATCTTTTTTTTTTTTCAGCAGCCTAAGCTCGTGCGGAAAACGAACGCGAGTTCTCTGCGCTCTCTCATTTCGAACTCCAGCGACGGAGTGGCGAGTACTATTGGCGAAGACGCGCTCTGCGTCTCGAACCTGCTAATGAGGAAAGCAAGATGCATATATGTATAGATGAAACCGACAGGCCGAGCGGAATGCCCGCGCGAGGTCAACGAGCGGCGTACGAAAGGGCGACACAGCGAGCGTCGAAACGAGGTTCGACGCGAGGCGTACGCAGCGGTGCGCTCGGAAATGCACTAATGAAAACCGGACTCCTTCCAAGGCACACAGCATTAGTCGAAAGCGAAAAGAAGCCTCTCCGCGGGCGACAGGACCTGCCACCGGGCACTGGTGCGAAGGGGCACGCCTGCCGCTCCCAAGCTCAGGAGACTGACAAGCGCTGCTCCTCTCGACATCTGCTGCAATCTTGCTGCAGACGACAGTCCTTCAGCGAACTCTACGCGCGGCCCGACGACAGTTCCTGTCACGGGGCGATCGGCTTCCGAACTTTTGACGAAGGCTGTACCATCGTCTAACAACGATCATCATCGCAACTCCTGCGGCCATTTTATTCCGTTTGCTGCGTGCCGGCAACGTTCCTGTCAGCAACGTTACGCACGTTCACCGTTCTCTCAGGAGGCCGGGGTGCAGAAAAAAAGGGAAATGTTCGTGAGAATTGCGGCGATGAATACACCTCTTAAGTGTGAAATGTGACGAGATTACGCCCCTGTAGGTGTACAGTTCGTATCTGTGATCTTTGCACCGGCCGCTAGATGGTTGTATAATGGAGAGTCCTGGTTGAGCGAACGAGTGTCTGGGGGGGGTCTTTGAGAGCTTTCGTGGGTTGTGGCATTCCCGAGCGGCAGCGAAAATATTGCTAGGCGAACGTAAAAAACCAGAAATAAAGGTATAAACAAAACTACACGACGCTCATTCAAAAAAGGGGAAGAAAAAAAAAAGGACTTGCAGGCATGGACGCAGTATGCAGAGGCAACTTTCTCAGTTACTAAGCAAGGCGGAGGGGCTGCTGTTAATTTGCAGTACGAGACAATTTTGTTGCTTTGCGTCAGTTGCGTAGCTAGTAAACTGATAGCAGCCCTACAGTCCGGTACGTTTCGATAGCGCAGCCAAAAAGGGCACGCACTGCGTTTTAGGGAAAGGGAAAAAGGAAAAAAAGGTGAGGAACATGAGGGAGGGTCAAGGAGGCAGAGCGGTATTGAGTATGAAACTACACTCCTCTCATTTGCGCCGCGAAACGATGGTGATTCCGCTGAAACATCGTAACCAAGGGCTGAATGTCAGGAAACTGAGTCATGTCAGGCACCACGCTCTCGCTTTAACACAGAACGCCCAGCGAAAGAACAAAATACGCAAATTTCGTCCATCACAATCCTCCCCATTTTCCAATTCGTGCAGCGGGAGACTTATCTCGATGTCGTCTGCCTGCGACGTCCAGCAGGTCACTCCACTAGTTTCGCTTTCTTCGGCTTTTGTCTTTGGCAGGACGCGCAACGAAATGAAAAGGAACTGTGACAAAAGTACAAGGAAACACACAAAGGGGAAGAAAATCAGAAAGGTAAACGAGCATTCAAAATACGAAAAACTGAACCATGCATTCTGTGAAGAATTAAAAAAAAGCATCTTTTTTTTTTCTTCTTCACTGACACTCTTCGACGTGAGAAAAAGCCCGTCGTATTCGTTGTACAAGTGCAGAGCTGGCGCCAGCGTTGCCGACCAAATTGATTTACCTCGAAGTGACAAAGGAGACACTTTTTTTTTGTTATAGAGAGCAGGCTAGGTCAGGAAGGTTAGGCATGTATATCTCTCCGTATATTTATATCGTATATGTATATTTATATATATATATATATGTATATATGTATATGCCATAGATATATGTAAGGAAAAGAAAAAAGGAAAGGAAGTTGGTATGTTCACGAAGCACTTTTTTTTTTCTTCTCAGCGGCAACCTTTCACACCTTGCATTAGTTTTTTTTCTTTTTTTTTAACACCAAGAAAACTGGAATCTCTCCATACTGGGTGAAGGAAGTTAGAGGTGTTATTCTCTCTCAAGGATTCGGAATAATGTGGTAACAAGAAAGGAGGCGGTTACAGGAAAAGGTGCGGAGAAGTCACGGGCTCTCCTCGCAGCATCGGCTGCGAAAGCCACGTGACACGCGAGGTCATGTAAGGCAAGAGTGACGCGGGACGCTGGGCGCAAACATTTACACAGTTGCAACATTTTTTTCCTCTTTTCGTTTTCTCCCCTCGTCTTTGTACGCGTTGCCGCCTCCGTATGCTACTTTCTCACGGGGTAGACGCAGTTCTACGTGCACGTACACAAACACTCACGCACGCATTCATCATCAGAGACAAGAGATTGGTGCAGTTAATGGCGACAGACACTGTAAATATGACCTCTGTCAAGGCGGGCGATTGCGGGACCTTCACAAGGTTCTGGAGGTTGGAGGAGGAAAAAAAAAGGGGGGGGGGGAGATGCATGGCATGTGTCTCTCAATAACAAGGAACAACAGCGTCAACATGCATATCTATCAAGCCCAACAAAAGCTGCTCGCACGAAGGCCAGGCGGAGACAGCTTGAGCCATTTTTTTTTGTTTAAACCTGCGCGGCCGCTACCATGTGTTTCGCTGCTACCACCAGCTCCGGCGGAGTACTGAAAAACTTTGCTACTAGTATTTGTTTTGCGTGAAACTGCGCACCCACCTTCTCCCTCTCTTACCCCTACTTACTCTCGGCATTGCAATGTAATGCTAAAATAAATGCTCGTCATATATTTATATATATATATATATATATATTTATATAATCTGTATAATATTTATATTTGTATACGACTAACATACAATTCAGCAAGCACTGTGAAGTAACTAACAATCATGTTGTACGACAAGTCCTCTGTCACAATCTGATTTGCAAACGAAAGAAATGGGAGTAAAGAAATGCAAGGGGCAAAAGCAGAACTATTTAAAGCACTTTACTAACACATTGTAGACGGATAAGCAGGTGAAAAAATACTAACCTGTGCATAAGGAAAATGAACTAAAAAAAGGAGCTCACTCGCACATATTGTAGTGGGTCTCGAGCACGTTCATTAATGTCCCTCTCCCTGCCCGGCATTAAAATATGCACAAACTTAACGGACATATCTCTCAGGCAACCTGGTCACAGTGACACTTCTGCTAGCATTTAAAGCTCACACACACAGCAAACATTTCCACTCCATCAGTTTTCGTTTGTCAACAATAATATCGAGCAACTTCTGCTTTGATTGACAGGGCAACATACGGGCACAGCGAGGATACCAGCAACCTGCCCCAACTCATCCGCGACTGCTCAGCCCCGTGAGCCAACAATTCGTCAACAACCACTCAGTGACTGAACTAGTGCCTCCACCCATGTCACCAACACTACTTGCACATCGGTTCATAACCGAAATCACGACAAACTTTGAGCTATGTAAAGGGGCAAAAAAGAAAAAATAAAGACCCGAAAGGAGGAAAACGAGAAACTGTACTTTTCCACGGGCACAGCTACATAGCGGGGGAAATAGAGCGAATGGAAGGCGCGAGTCCCGAAGACACTCGCCTGCGAATTTTTCCACGTCTTTCTCGGCTTTTCGCTCTGTCTCCGTCGCACGTCTCAACTGCCATCATTCAATGGCATAAAAGCCTGACCTAGACACTGACACACATACACGCATACACATACAAGACAGGGTGCTGCTCTTGTAGATGTGACAGAATCAATGTTGTGGCCGACGAAGCCAAGTTCGGCACGAGCCGACAGGTGCGCGTAGAAGTAATGGGGGGGAGGGGGGAGAGAAGGAATACGCGCTGTATGCATTCAATCTTCCCGCGGTCAAAGTGGATGCGCAGCAGCGGTGTGAAAGGAACGGTTCGGTGACACACGCACACACAATGTTACAATCGAAGCGGCGCTGCAGTGCCATACGCGATCAACGGGAATTGGGACAAAGTGAGAGAGAAGGGACAGAGAGAGAGAAAAAGCGGCATCATCGACGTGGTAGCGTGCGCGTCCAAAAACACACGGGCATGGAGGAAGAAGGGTCGATCTCGCGGCCATTTTTTTTCGTTTTCTTTTTTTCTTTCACACGGCAGTTTCCACACTGTGATTGGATGTCGCGTCGCCTTCCTTGGTGCCAGCCGGATGCGACGACGCCTGCTGCTGCTGCGGCGGTTCCCGGCCCGGCAGCGACGAGGCAGCGGCACTAGGTGCCGCCACTGCGGCGGCTGCCTCTTCCTTGGGTGAGGTGAAGCCTGCACCGGCCGACGTGGACGTGTGCGGTTGCGAGTGCAGCTGAGACCGCACAAAGCCGGTGCCCGTTCCGGATGGGGAGGCCGCCGACGCCTTCCGTAGGAGCGCGGTCTGGTAGGCAGGATTATTGCGAGCGTCTAAGTTACTGCGGAAAGCATTCACTACTCGGATCTGAAACAGGCCAGAAAAAAAGGGGGAGAGAAGGGGGGCGGGGGACCGGGGAAGGGGAAGAGAGGGGGGTCCAGGCGAAGAAGATGGCGGGGATGGAAAGCAAAGAGAACACGGGAGCCACGAAGGCAGGGTGGAAGAAAAAGAAACGAAAAAGAGGGAGCGGGGGCGGGGGGGACAACAAAAAAACGTGTGAGTACCAAACCAAAATAAAGAGAGAGAGAGAGAGAGAGAAAAGTTCAAAACAAAAATGCAGCAAAACAAACGTGAGCAAACTAAACGAAGCTTCAAAACCAAACAATGCTCGCAAAATTGAAAACCAAAATGTAAAAAAAAAAATATGAGAGGCAGCACAGCCAGATAGCAGCAAAAAGGCGGAAAAGAGAGAGTTTTGTCGTAAAAGGCAGAGCAGTTGTTGCAGCAGCACCCATATTGGTACAAAGAAGTGGCAACCAAATGCACGGTCACTGCCTCGCTCAGGCTGAGACATATCAAAACTGATCACTACAACTATGAGACAGTGCCGCGGGAGGAAAAAAAAAAGTCAGTGCGTGGCAATGTAGCGCTAGTGCACAGAGGTTGTGCCCTCGAAGCTACAAGCTAGCTCTACAAAGAGGCACCCTACTAAGCTTGAAAGTCCACGCAGCAAAACTATTTTAAGGTAAAGCACTAAGAGAGAAAAGGGGGAGAGAGCAAGCTGTCAAATTCATTACAAGTGCTTGCCTGGTGAACGAAAAAAGATAAAAGGAGCAGCTCGGGAGAGAAAAGTGCCAATAAATACTACCTGAAAGTGCACGTACCTAGAGCTTGCAATCACCACGACACTTGCACTCTCCCAGTGACACGGGCAATTTAAGAAATGGTCGGCCTCACCAAACAAAGCACAGAATATACACAGCCATTGACTTTATGGCTCAGCGCAGAGCTGTGCCTGAAGGCAAGCATGCTCATAGCAAAAAAAAAAAAAAAAACCATGCATCCAACAGCAGCTGGGCGGCAGCGGATCCTATACCGTGGTGATGCACACTTCACTATGGCGTGCCACTCTTCCGGAACAGCTAGTCTCAACTCCACTGTGAGTAGCATCCGCTGCCACAACTAGCAAACTTTGAGAGGCATGACAAAACAGACACACAAACACGCACAGTGAACACTCTTTGCCAATCCGTGCACACCCCAGCAAAACAATGAAAAAAGCAGCTTATGGGACCTGTTATATGCTGATGCAGCATATACTAAAATGTGGCTAACCACAGGAAGTGGTGTGAGCTCGCATCAAATCCTTAACGTGCCTTTGTCTTCTTAGCTGTTTGCACGGGGCTTTGTTGGCTTTTGAAATAAACAGCCACTGAAACTTAAAATGGGCAGCCAAACAATAAAAAGGAACAAAAAAGAAGGTAAAAATTCACACTAAGATTAGAAAACCAAGACATGCACATGAGAGCTTGTCCGTTTGGTTTTTGTTACTTGACAAGGTTGAGTATTAAGAATCAAGCATTGCATCAAATGCAGCAGGCCCTAAAGGGGCCAATGTGGGAACTCCCAGTTGTCAACAGCAAGAAAAGAACAAAGGAAAATCCCAAAATAGAAATGTCTACAGTCAGTCTGTGCCGGTTGTGACATTGGTGGTGGTAGTTGTAGGTGTTCCTCCAGTGTCCCGCGCAGTTCTCGGCTGTCTGAGATTCTGTGGTGGGGTGGGTTGTGCCAGGTGTTGTGTGTGACTGGTCTGCGCCGTCTTCCTGCAGACCTTCTCTCTTGGTGCCGTTGTCCCAGTTCTGTTCATTCACTTTTGTGGGCACTTTGTGCACGGTCACAGCATGTTCTTTCGAACACAGTGAAAAGAAAAACCAGTGCCGTGGACATGTACAGTTGTTTCCCCTTGTCACATTTTCCCATGATGTCAAACACGTGTCGCGTGGTGTGAGCTGTTGGTCACACATTGCAGGAAAACACAGGCCCTGCCCTAGAACCAGGACAGCGCCACCACAACAGGGCAACGCACCTGGCGCAGGCAGCTGTGTTTGCCAAGGCCAGAAGCCACCTTTGTGCGCACAGTAAATGTGGGTGACCAATACACGCATCGCTACGCATGTTGCAAGTGAAGTGACCTGTGTCTCAGAGTTCCTTGTTTTTGAACATCAAGGCCTAACAAAAAAAAAAAAATGGCAGCTATGTGTTGCATGGCATGTATCGTAGCAAATGCATTTGCCCTATCACAACTGCTTGTTTGCTCTCTTTGAGTCTCGTATTTTAAGAGGCACACAGAAAAGAAAGAAGCTGCCGAGCACAAAAAAACCACACCAAAAACGAAACCAAGCCATAAAGCAGCACAAACCAGCAAGGCACTAGCAACACTTGTAAACCCAAAGCCAAACTCTTGTCACAACGAGCATCACTGCACGCACTAGTAAAAAAAAAAGGACAGACTGCATCACTTCCCCTCTCTCTCCTTGGGTTATAAAAACGTAAACAAAAAAGGGGGGGAGGGGTCCTCTCAACCACGCGCGCGCTCTCACCAGCGACATGAAGAGAAAGATCCAAAGGGAAGAAGCCCACCAGACAGGTTAGACGGCACAGTGGAGAATAATATAACTGCGGGTGTCAATGCCAGAGGAGGCACTATATAAAGCGTCAGCAGCGGCACTGGTAGCAACCACAGCAGCAGCAAAGACAGCGACATGCAGGCGCACACACCACACAGGATCTGATAAAGCGTGTTACCATCACAGCACAGGAAGTCACGACCTAACTCCTAAGCAAAGAGAGAGAGAGAGATAATGGCGGCAGAGTATGCCATGCGACGACGCGAAAACTGGTGAGGCGCATAACAGGAGAGAGAGGAGGAAACTGTCCACTCGTCAAGGCACAAACAGAGAGATCCATGCCATTTGCGTCGCAGTTGCGTGCCTATAAGTTGAAGGTTTCAACTTACTTGTTTCGCCAAAACATCAGAATGATAGGCCTGCATGCATAAATGACAAATGGAGTAAATGACACGCTCTCAGAGGCACCAAAATAGGACAAATAAGGTGTGAAACAAGAAAACAAACAGGAATTTGCGGCTCCTTTGAGAAAGAGTCTGACGTGAAAACAAATATAAAACAAAAAGTAAAAAGAAGTTCCACAGAACTGGGCAACCGGAGTCCACGATTCGTTGGATATAAATGCTGCTGCCTGTGGTGAAAAATGCACAAGAAAAAGATTCCAACTTGATCTTTACCACACCTGCTGTACAATCTGTAAATTTTTTTATATGCTATATACATATACAAGAAAAAGCCAGTCCTAGTGTTAGAGAGGGCGAAAGGACAGTAGTGCGACTATTGGGTGGTGATCAATCTGTATGTTAGTGTTCAATCTTCCCAAGCTGTCTGCAGCAGTCAAACAAGTACAGTGCTGGTTAACAATTGAAGTCCATATGCACAAGTGCATGCTAGTAAGTGAACCGACAGTCTGAAAGCACGCAAAATATACCGAATATGAATGCACTATTATTGTATGTTTACTAAGAAGGTTTACAAATTGAGCAACCTAGTTAAAATAACATGGCTGGACAACATTTGATGGTTGCGAGTGTGGGTAATTATGGCCAATAATTATGACAGTGGCAAAGTAGTAAAATATGAACATATTAACCCTCGTGCTTCTGAAGCTAGCTTGAAAAAGTGGTAGGATGGATAGCCATGTAATTCAAAATCTATGTAGGACAGCAGTTCTCGAATTGAAGTAAAAATCAAGGGACAATACAAAACAAAGAAAAAAATATAATTACTTGAAACCAAGAGGACATAGGTGTAGCTGAGGGTGTAGCAGAGCTTGCTTGAGAAATGATGCCGTTAGTCACAAGACTTACAACAGCAACCAGCCAATGAAATGCAACAAGTGGCAAGGAGATAGTTCAAACCTTTGCCACAAGCAAATGGCACTTTGTAGATAGCTAGTCTCACCGAAAACATGTCAGCTACCATCCTAAGTGCGATGCGTGTCAATGTGTTAAAGGCACAGATTAGCCCAAATTGCACATTCCGCAACTGTCCTAGGCACAACTAGCTGCACAATCAGCTGACAGAAAGTGGTTCTGCGGGAAGGTACTAGCTCAAGCCATGCACAATGCAAGTAGGTTTTCTGCACAATGCAAACGTTGCCTGAATTGCAAGCTGAAACAACAAGCACTAAAAAGGCCAATGCAATGTACAGCAAGCCTATGCCACCACAAAACCTGCAGACAAGATGTAATTCTCAAGCAACATTTCAGGCTGCTGTTTACTTCCAGCACCACTGTAAGTAACGCATTAAGCTCCAAATGTAAATTGCTAAAGAAAGAAACAGGTGATGCAGGAGTCTTGAACCAATGTCAGAAGGCCAAAGTTAAACAAGCTACGGTTCCAAAGATTTTATCTTACGCATAAAATTTGTCAACATCAACAGCAACCAAGGTTCTGCTTTTGAATCAAAGAGAATATGCACAGTTCACAGTGATCATGAATAATGTCAAATAGTTCATGCTTCTTCCAGTGATCGTGAGACCCTGGCAGCCATAAGCTTATAAAAAGTGAGCTACCAAGCATTTCTGTTATCGCTCAAGCACCTTGGAACAACTTGTAAACCAACACTGAATGCAACATTTCCAGTGACATGCTGCATAACAAATGCAAGGTGTCAAAGCTCATGCTGGGTTGTAAAGTTATGCTACGTACCAAGTTATAGTCACTACATTTTTCTTTTATTAATATGACAACTAGCAACTTTTCTTTGCCATTTAAGCGTCATCTCAATGGAAGAATGAAGCTGCGAAGGTGTGTTCTACACTATGTGAATTAGGACTTCTCCTCAGTGTCATCAGCATTACAAGACTTCAGCACCTCAAGAAATGATGGTCATATTGCATTTCATTCCTGCAATGATAAAAGAAGTTCTTGATTTTTGTGTTGCCCAAACACTGCACTAAAGTTTAAGTGTGCAGTGCAAATAGGTTAACAACATCTTTCCTAATGTATTTTGTACCGTATTGCGAGAAAGCAAGCTAGGTTATCTAATGCTCTTGCAACAATGGTGTCCCACATGGTCACCATGCCCGAAAAAAAAAAAAAAAGAAGGATGCGTCTTTCATATGCTTCACATGAATGCCAGTTTCGTTTACTAAACTGTCATTTAGGTGCAGGCTCTATGTTACCATAGACTTACTGGACTTGCTAAAATATGTGAACGCTTCATCTGCCACAAATTACAGCAGAGTGAGTACTGTGGTCATAAGAAAACGAAAAAAAAAAGCACTCCAGTCAGCATTCCCAACAACATGCAGCTACTGCACACAAGAGAACAAACGGCAAGGCTTAATGAGTCGAACAGGTCTGCGTAAATAGCATTTTTGTCAGTGTAAAGTGTGAGAATGGCCATGCTCGTGTTAATTGAGCAGAGGTTGAGGCTGCGACATAGTTGTAGGTCAGAGGTATTCAAAGTGAAGCCCTTTCTAGTGCAAGCACCGAGGCACTGAGGTACTGCTCACAACAAAGCCATGCTTAAGAAAACCCAGTCACTTACCGGGAGGGCCACAGGCAACACTTTGAACACCCCTGCTCTAAACAACAAAACTACAACTTTGGCTTACGTGTCATTCATGTGCACAACACCCGCTGCCACTTTTTTTGTTCTTACAAATACACATTTCTTTTGTGATGCTGCTTTCTGTCCAACAAAGGAAATGTGGAAATGAAACAAATGCTAACTGCTTGCCACGACCATTTACGCTCACGTTTGTCATGAAGTATAAGACAACAACAAACAACAAAAAAGAACAGAAGGAACTCATTGGACACCAGTCATTGAACAAAGCAATAAGGCAACAAAATGCAGCTACGCTACAAAAGAACACCACCACTCCCGTACTGTGCAGAACCAAGCTAGAAGCAAATGCAAGCAGTTAGTACTACACAACTAGACAGCCCATGGTAAAAATCAGGAGAAAAGCCACACAGCCCAAGTTCATCAAAGTTCATGCCAAGCACAAACTTGCTAATGCAGGACAGATGTGGGTGCCGCCAATTTGTGTTCGCTTGCAAATGGTGATGGGGGAGCACGAACCTAGGTTTAACCAATTTGATCATTGTTCGGAGAAGCACCCAGAGTCACCACTGCACTGATGTTAGCAAATTGTGAGGCAAAACATCGTTGAACGTAGGCTTGCGACAATATTCCGGCTCCAAACTTGAACGGCAAACGAACAGAAAGCAAGCTTAAAGACAACCTCCACTATGCATAGCTTTCCCTGTGCATTGTGGCTTGAATGAGACGAAAAGCACAGAAATATATGCCTCTAAAAAAATATGCCTGCATGTCAATTACCAAATACTGTGTTGATAATAAAGCTAGGTGAACATGGCTCTTTTAGCAACTGAAGTCTGTTTGGTATTCAAATTTTGAAAATAATTTATACATTACTTAGCATAGCAAGTTCACTCTGCATTTTATCGTCTCCATGAAAAGCAGTTCGTCCTCCTTAAATAGACAGTGCCACCATTTCTCCTGCTGAAACAAAACGTTTCATCTGGCATCCCTGGAGACTCACGATTCTGACATATTCTGAAGAAAACAGACAAGTACTGCATCTAAACATGGCACCAAATGAAATGTGCCAAGAAATTGTACCTTTATGTGAAATTCTATTGCAAATAAGAAAGCAATTGAACAGGAAAAGCTATTTATACCTTGCCCTCTTATCAGGGCAACATTTAGTGGGCGATAATTTCCGTCAACATAGGATGACACAATGGCCATTTTTATAATTGCTAGTTTATCATAGGCCTGTTGATATTTCTGCAGTCCATGGCAATAGGTCCTCCAAAATGCAAGGAGCTTCTATGGCCTTAAAGCATGGTTATTTATTAGTGGCACCGCTAGCAGCCATGTCAAAAAGTTGTGCATGTCACCACGGTGTTTACTGCATACCGCCAAGCCAAAATGCGGCAGGGAAGATGTCTAACAGCACTACACATCACATCAATAAAAAATTTTTCACTGTCACTGCACAAGAGATACTAACACCACCAGCGGCCAGAAACCAAACACTAGCTGACACATGCTGCTCAGTGACAGTCTACAAAAAAAAAGGAAGAAGAAAAACATACAAATAAACCAAAAGGGGCTGATGTGCCTGGTTCCATAGGTGACTCATTCTAGCCTATACGAAATCAACAAATAGAGCCAGAGAAAAATGGGGCTAAATAATGGTGAACACAGCTCATAAAGAGATGACACAGCAAGAATGAAAGGTGCCAATGAAGTAGCATAACTCGTAAACACCACACAGGAAATCGCAGGCACATCCGCCGATACAAAGGGCAGTTAGTAGACATTGTGTCACTACATACAAATTAAGTACTACAGAGATAAAAAAATGTTTCAAAAAATTATAAATATGGACAACGCAGCAGGCACAAGGTGCAGGACAAAGAAAAAAGGGTTTCCAACAGCTGAAAGAGTCTTACAGCTTGATCTGTTGCACTCTTGCTGTAGGGAACTGGAATCAATCGATCCTGCAACTCTCCTCCAATCACCTTGGGAAATAGCATCGGGAGGAGGGTCAGTGTTAACCCAGCCAAAACGAGCTGACAGAGGCGCACTTTCGTTCAAACAACCCTTTGCAGAAAAAAAAAAAAAAACTTGACCCCATTCGTGGTGGTGGTCCTGGTGGCCATCCTTAGCCAACAATTTTGTGAAAAGAAAAAAATAGGGGGGGGGGAGGGATGTTCTTTTGGTGTAAATCACCTATTCAGTTTATTTGCATTCAGAATCACTACGTCGACAAGTGCCATGTGCATCTTTGCAACATAATTTGTACGACCACCTCGTCATATGCAGAATACCAGTGCCAGAAAATCGCCAGCCAAGATGGCTTTCAGCCTCTCCAAAGACCAGCGTATTTCACATTTCTGTGAATCTGTTTGTACTCCCCACAAACCTGCTGCCGAGTTCTCAGTGTCTATGCGAAGCAGAGTTTTTATCATTCCTGAGGCTCCAGTGGCTGTGCCGGCCAATGAAGTCAAGAGTGACAAGCTAAAGAAAATTTGATTAGGCATTCGTATAAACCTCCATGTTGCATGCCTTAGAGTTGCTTTCCACTTAGCAGATATACAAGTTTTTCTTTATGCTGCATGCATATATATATATATATATATATATATATATATATATATATATATATATATATATATATATATATATATATACACATATATATTTCACTTAGTGATTCTACTGTTGGAATTATTGGCACAAGGTTAGCACATTATATAGTGGGTCATTCACATGTTCATACTGAATGTAACTGATACCTAAATTACCAAGGCTGATGTGAGCGATCATGCCTGGTTCACCATTATCCTCAAACTTCACTGACCTATGTCAATTCTGTCACCAAATATAGCACTATCCAAAGCTACCGTCACTATTATAGCGCTAAAGCATGGCAGTGACTGTCCTTGTAATGTAATAAACTGTGTGACAACAGCAAGCGAGCGATATATGAAGAGTAACTGTAACACATTCTGTGATAATGACCGAGGGCAGCCACAGGAGATCTGCAGAATAATGTTTGCCGGTTCCTTTAGTGATTGACTGGTTTGAACATCACAGAATTATGGAGGACAATTATGGAGTGCTTTCCAGGTAGGATACCTGTGCTGAAATCTCAGCTGGCAAGTTGCCACAGTAAATGACATTTCTTCATTACTGCTCCATCAGAGTATGGCTATCATGGCTGGGAACCAAATTCGCAACATTTTCCTCAGCAGCAAAGTGTTGCACATGCCATTAATGTTGTTCTGTGACATCAGAGGCAATAAAAAAAATATCTAGATGTACAAACAAGCTCATGATAAGTCACCGTGGCAAGAGGTCCTTTAGCAGCACCAACGGAAAGATTGCAGCACTACAGGTCAGTAATGCAAGCAAAAACCAAACATGCATGGCCCTAGCTCCACAGCTTGACAGTTGGTTTTTCTCACATAGCAACTGCATTAAATCAGCTCACTATGATACTAGGCAGCAAGGCCTGCTGATATTTCATTTCTCTGATGTATTTAGGCCACTGGTAGGTTTCATCTTGCAAAGCTCATATTCAGTGGCTTACCTCCACATATGTTTTGCAATATATGGGAAGTTCAGATCTGAGAAAAAGAATACCTTCCCGTCACACAGTGACAGGAAGGAAAGAAGGACGGCCATCTGGTGTCAGTTTTCCAGGATCTCCAGTTTAATATACCGTTCTATTGTACCTCGTGTACAGAGCTGCACTTGATCACCTCTTTTGTACATCAGGTTTCCCTTTGCTTGCTTAACCACAGGAAAGAAAACAGAGAAACAAGGGCTTTCCTTCCACCATGTTCATTTTGCTCTTTGTCAGAGTGACACATTGGCTAGATTACAGCTCGTTACTCCATATTTACACTAAACGCAAGAAGTCTCACAAGAAAACCGTTTGTGAGAAATGCAGCAAGTCTCCTCCACACACAATAGAACAACTTTATAACAAGGCATCTGTAACAATCCACCAACGCGCCAATAACTCGTGTGAAGACTTGAACAGGCAGTCTGTTAGAGGTTTTGAAAATGATAATAACGGGAGTATTCGTAAAGAGCAAAATACCTGACTACACACAGCATCATACCTTGTGACAGTTGCAATGAGCCCTTCATTAAAAAATATGTCACATCTCGTAACGCCACCATACAGTAAGACACGTCCCAATAGACGCTCTTGCGCTCTCTCTCATAAAATTCACAGACTGACCAACCAACAAACAAACGTAAGTCCAAGTTTCGTGTGCTTTCTTGACGGGCAGTGAGACTAAAGAGTCAGAAATGGTTCCAAGCTCCCCATTCCTCTCCCAGAGCCACCACCACGGCAAAACAAAAAACAAAGAAAAATAAAGATATCTTACAATGATGCTAAGGTATTGCTTCATATGCAAGAGCTTCTGTAAAAGACGAAGTTATTCTCACAAGTTCCTCTAAGTCTGTGTTTAAAAACACAAGCTAGCCAGCTATGGTATACTGCTTCGGCTACGAGAAGAAAGCTGCGCGCAAATCCCACCTGTCGCCGTCGCAAGCAGAATAGTGGTATCCCCCTTGTTCAAAGCTAAATGCCAGTTAATTGCGCATGCACATACTTCCCCAGTCACACAAGAGCATATAGACATCGTGCGTAGGTTGGCGAGGCATGGGGTGTTGTGGTAGGGGCCGTTGACGGGGGCTTGGTCAGGAAGAGAGCCCTACACTTTAACTATTCACCAAAGTCAATTGACCTTTTAAGAAGCCATTTTTCTGCTTCCTTTAGCCACTTCACCACCCTTCCCGATAAACATTTCTCATTTCTTTACTGACCTTTTCTCCCCACAACAACGTGCCGGTGCTGCGGGAATTCCGCAATAGAGCAAAGTGGAAACAGAATATTTGTACTCATTTCTAAAGTTTACACTGGCCTGCCTACATGTCTATATTGTTTGTTCGTGCTCTGTGACCACCAAGATGCAAACACACATAGAATATCTTGAGGAAAAGATGACGAAGAAAAGCGACCCACAAGAAGCCCATAAGCGCGACCCCTCCTAAAGCATAGGTAAACAAGATGTGCGGCATTTGTCGGTCCGTGAGTGTGCATACAAAAGCAACACGTGCCTGAACAGCAGCCATGATAACAATGGTGAAGGACAGGAGGGAACAGAGGCCAACATGATCGAGTAGGTATGGGCAGCAAGGCAACTTTGCTTTGCTAACGACCATTGCCAAAAAAACTGCTCTGGCCCAACACCCAAAGTTACAGGAAGACTGGTACTTGATTCTCTCACTGCAAAGCCAATCACCCATACACAGGGGGACATCCAGCGCATTCAACATAAAACTGACAAGAAGCCTTTCATGGAGGAAGAACAAAATAAGCTTGTTCTGTTGCAACAATGTGTGCGACTCAAGGATGCAAGAATGACCTTGATGTCGAACGCTAAAGCACTGTCATCCTTGCTGCTCCAGGCAAATGTGCTGCTATATATGTGGTCACTGATGGCAAAAAGTTAGGCGCCCACAAAAGAACTATGGATCAGGAAAGGCTCAAAGGACTCGGGTTTAACCGAGGGCAGTAGAGCTGCAAAGGCTAGCAGATTAGTGCTAGCACCGTGCGACTTAACAGAGCTGTACAGCAATTAGGGTGTGGGCATGAGCACGCTAATAAGCTGTCCAAGTCGGGACTCAACTAATCAAGCATGACCAGTAACCAACGTTCCACAAACTGATGTCAATGGCTGGAACAGCACTGTCAATGGCCTTGCTCTTTCCTATCTGCAATTCCTAATGAAATTTGACAGTGTTCCTGCTTAGTCTAGCCTTCCAATGTTTTCTAAGATCTGTGAACTTAAGCCTGCCCTCGAACTCTACGTAGCTAAGCCACCTCAGTATAAACTATGCAGCAGCAGAAAGATGCACATAGTATTTTTGGACCTGGCCGGTACTTTTATGGAACATCACTGCGGTGAAATGTAAAACCCCCAAGAAATATGGATGCGCTATGCTTTGGTTCACAGTCCAAAGGAGCCTGACACTAAGTGCAGAAGGGAGTAAATGAAAAGGACAGTTGAAGGACACTCACACTGACATGCAATAACATACCACGCGTCATGGCAGGAGACAATTCGCGCAAGTTGCATATCTGTCTCCTTGTCAGCACTTCCTGCCCACACTGCTGTGTCCACTGCTGCATGCCGAAAATGCATGACAAGGATTACACCCTACACAGAGCAGCATGAGCATTCGTGTGTAAAGGAAACAATGGCACCCTTCCTGTTGCACGCACAAGGTGCGCAAGAGTGTGCACATACCAGACGGCATCACCTACTACAAAGCTAGAAAAGTTTGAATGCAGGCTAAATGTGGTAAGTTCTCGTCACCCATTTCAGTTTTTGTTCTTGCTCCCTCCTATGCTTGTTCACTTTCCCCACGTGAATGGTAGATACCTCATGGGCAGAGAATTGCATCTCTGCAAAAAGCAGTACGAAGACAACAGATGCTGCGTTAAACCAAGCAATGGGGATTGGTGTATCTGGTCAATCGTACCTCTGTGGGAGCTGCCTTAAGATCAGTGTATGAAGGCTATTGAGTCATTTCAGGGGTGCATGAAAGCTGGAGAGGGAGGCGAAAGGGAACAATTAATGTTCGAGTGGCATTCACAATAAAGGGCTCAAGCCACATGCATCTGGGAGGAAGCTTTCATTTTCTCGCTTGTGTGTTTCATATTGCATTCGTTTCTTGAAACACCTCGTGGTCTGCGAGCAAAAACAGCCAGGGCCAGCCTATGCTGCTGGTGGCCAGCCTATGACCCCATAGCAAAAGCATGCAGTGTTGGCTCACTTTGAAAGCAAAAAATAAAAAAAATTAATTGAAAATGGCAAGTGGCAGCATCTTCAAGAGTATGACATCCTACAATTAGGATAAAAAAAACAACAACTTCAATTCCACCTTTCAGTTCTTTCTCGTATTAGAAACACCTAAAAAGGGGTTTGTTCTTTGCCACAAGAGGGTGTAGGGGCTAGGAGTGAAGGAAAGTGATGAACAGCAACCAATGCAAAAGAATGAGAGAGATGCACTGTAAACGAGAACTGTGCTGCAAAAGAGGGGAGGGCCTCCACAGTGTCCGACGAATAGCGAGCGACACGCCCACACACGTCTGTACATATGTGCAAACCTGACAGAGACTCGGTAGTAACACTGGAAAGATAAAAGAGGATAGGGTTCTTAGAGTGCACGTTTTGTGATGTGTGCGCGAAAATATCACACTTTTTGGGCGCCTTTGCACAAGGTCCAACATCCAACAAGAAACAACACGGTGGTTCCTCCGCAAAGCAAAACAGTATGGCATTGGCCTGGCCTAATGTCCAGGCACCCATATCCACAAGAAACAAGGCAAAGACAACATCAACTGCAGAATACTGGACTGAACAGATGACGAAGCTTCCGACCAGAAAAAAGATGCGCAATAACCAATGACCATACTAGCCAACACACGGTTATCAACAAGGAAAGGGAGAGGGTAAGGCAGGGAAGGTCTACCGAGAATAACATGCAAACACTCAAAATTTCACTGAAGAATGTGTCCAAGGAAAACAATAAAAATCAGAGAAACTCCACATCCCGACTGTGTAAGCACTAAACACACAGGACTGCAGATAAACAAAATAACTATGTCCAGAGCACAGTTACAGGATAAACTCGGTGTTAGAGGCTACGGCAACGCTGGACCGATTGAAGTCGCTGCTATGATGTGCGCACTCTTTGCTTTGTCTTTTGTCAGGACACAGCAGTGGTCTGTGGAGACCAACCCGCTTTCTGGAGACTCGAGGCTGCACTGTTTCCTTTTACATGCATATGTCTGCTGTTCTCGTTGTAGAATTCTCGCAAAGGACCCTGGCTGGAGAGGCAGAGCCAGCGGGCAGGCAGGCACGCACACTCATGGGTTTCCCAGCCTGTATACAAGGGGGCAGCAAGTGGGCTGGACTGTCCTCATGGGGGAATGGTGGGATGGGAAGTGGAACTGGGGAAGGTGATTGGCAGTGCCTCCACTGACAGCAATAAATTGGCAAGTCGAGTGGTGGCAGTCAGTGGTGGGGCCAGAGACCATGCCTTGACCCCCTGCTGCAGTGCTGGGCTTCACTCGGGGCACAGGAGACATCCCTCGAGGCCAGAGCTAACACCACAGAGCTTCACCTGCCCACAGACAGCTGTTGCCGAGAGAAACAATTGTGACCTACGAGTTGGCTTTATTTTTTTAGCACGCAACCACATGACCACAGTCTTGTGGCAATGTTTGTGTATAAGAACTGCTGCTCTTGTCTACAATGCCACTACCTGAGTAAGCATATCCGGAAGTCGCCTATACTAGAGAGTATAGATGTACTGGAAAATTCCTTATAAATGTTGTAGCTAAGCTCTTAATTAAGAGAGTGGTAGATTTCTTTCTTTGGAATTTGCAATAGTTACAACCATGGGGAAGGCTCAGTGGAAAGTGCTCAAATATCTGCATAACGGTGCAGCTACACGGTGGAAAATGCAGGTATCGGCAGCTAAAACTTGTCGCTCACATTTCTCTATCAAATGGCAGCAACTGTGGACTGAAGTGCATATTACAATCATGCATGAAATGTACAGGCCTGTCAAATAACTTGATCCTTTCACCTTTCCTGCAGCTAAGACAATCGCGTGTCAAGAGCCAAAATTTTTCCAGGTTAAATTTGCAGCAAGCACTATAAGTGCTACAAGGGATGCGCAGGGAAAGCAAAAGCGCATCGCTAGGTTCAATGCTCCTACACACAATGAGCTGCGGCAGTTCTGTGCAACTTGGCAGAGGCGGTTACCGATCGAGGCCGTGGGGAAGCCACTGGTCTAAAGGGAAAAGAATCAAGCACTTACGGTCGCATTTAAGTTGATGAAAAACGATGGACATGCCATTGCCTATGCTTCTCCGATGACACAGAGCTGACCTGCAACACTACAGGCCCGTTTTGAGGAGCCGAGGGCCACAAGCAAAGGCTCAGTTGTGTAGTGCACCGAGAAATGAAGTGCTTATGAAACCCGAGTGTAGAGGGTGGATGCGCACTCACAAGCATTATCTCAAAGATAGGTCAGTCCTTGAGCGCAATACAGGAACACAGAAAACCGCGGCTGGCAATGCCTGTGGCCCTCATGAGCGAAGAGTCACCACCTTCTGTGGCATGCACTGCACTTAAGGGCGTGCCTGCCCGCCTCTTTTGGGTGGCCAAAGCAGCGCCTTCGATGTGTTGTTTTCTAAGGACGTGCCGGCTAGTCTGGCTGTATATGTCCTACACATGACGATGCACCAGTGGCCTCGAGTCAACTGTGCCACCGAGCATCGGCTCCAGCGCCCGCGCGAGAGCCTGGCTCTGAGTGGCGACATTGCCGTGCCAGAGACTGCTAGGTTGGAGGAGGGTAGGAGGGCCCTTGCATCAGATGCTTGTCTCGTGTAGCTTGCTCACGGGTGGCTCAGCCAGCAGGTTGTAGCCTTGCGTGAGAGGGTTTGAGAAGCTTGCTCGGTTGTTGTTGTCAGGTGCAGCGGCTGATGAAGAGGCCGATGTAGACGAGCTTGATGACGAGGCACTGAGTGGCGAGCGTGGAGTTGCCGGCGCCGATGAGTTGGTGCGCTCAGCCACGAGGGGGGCAAACTCCAGTGACGATGGCATGTGGTTGCCACTGTTCAGGCTAGGTCCCCGGCGTAAGAATAGCAGAGCTTCGCGGGCAGACGTAGCCCGGCCGTTGCCACCTCCTATGTGCTTGGGCGATGACACATCGGCAGCGGCCACCAGTCCTGCTGCTGAAGGAGGTGGCAGCAGCTGGTCACTCTGTGGCGAAGGGCTCTTGGCGTCCTCATCGATGAAGCTGATGTCTGACAAGGGCCGTGCTCCCCCTGGGTGGCTGCGGGAGCTGTGCAAGCTGTGCAGGCTATGAATGCTACGCTGGTCCTCCATGTCCTCCAGTGTGCTCTTAAATGCCTTCACTACCCGAAGCTGCATGGTCCACCAATCCACCAGTTTTGAACGTTTTGAGGGAGGGAGAGAATGGGGAAAGGAGGAAGAACAATGGCGAGAGAGAGAGGGAAGGAGGGCCAGGGGCAGGAAAGAAAAAGTGAAAGGAGAAAAAAAATGACACCAAAAAATAAAAACCAGATGCACAAGTCACAATGGCAGGATTTATTGAAGCCACGTTCCAAGATTTTTTTTTTTTTCCTCTGCGCATGACCAAGGAGCCTCCTCACTTGTTCCAGCTTCCTATTATTTTGGAACCAATAAAGACTCCTTCTGGTGAAGCAACACCATAAAAACTGCAACTGTACCCAAACAAAAGCAGTCTCTGGTGACAGTACCACGGATCAAGTGGATGCCTTTTCTTGTAACAGTTAGAGCAGTCCAAGGCTTAATGGAACCAAGAATAAAAGTGAGCAGTCCGATTTCCACTTGGCATTCACACAGCACTGCTTAATGGGATGTGCATTTATGTTCATCCTAGTAGTGAACAAGGCGTTACAACACTCAATATTTACCGTTACACATTCGCGTCACCCACTGAAAGTCGCCCTTCTCAGGCAAACTACTTGAAATCCAGACACAGACAGCGAGTGTAGTATATACCTACTTATAACGATAATTATAAGAAAATTTTCAGGCTCCCCAAGCTCATGTGGCATGTGCGGAGAGAAAAAAAAAAAAAAAAGACGTGCTTCTACCCGCAAACGCAACAACACCTTCTCTTCAGTACCTGACCATTTCCTCAAATGGCAGTGTTTCCACAGTGTCGCTCATGGCTACAGCTGGTAAAGTGCAGCGTTAATTTTGTTAGGCAAGGCAAGGAGAGAAACAAAAGAACAGACTACCATCACCAAGCAGGCAGAAGTCAAGCGAGTAAAAAGGGAAAAAGCAAACGTCTCTCTGTTGTTTTTCTCTCGCTCAGAACTCTGTGCCTACGGTGTCAGAAGCAAAGGCTGGATGCAAACAAATGAACTGAAAAGCACAAAAAGAGAGCGTGAGCAAAAAACAGTGAAGCAGCACTGTGGTATTTAAAGAAAAAAAAAATATATGTATGGTAAGACAAACGTTTTGGCCACATGCGCCCCCTCTCTCGGTCACGGGAAAACCAAATAGACGATGAAGAAAAAAAAAAAGAAAGGAAACCAGAAAAGGAAAGCAACCACAATTTTCTGTCTCTTCACACGAGTGCAAATAAGCAGAAACAAGCGTTACACATCACACAGATAAGAAGCAAAATCGGTGATTGAAGAGACGAAAAATTGCTAATGTAGTATGTTTTCTCCGAGATGCACGGTTGTCGATTAGAGCTAGTAATAAAACAAGAAAAAAAAAAACAAAGAACAAAACGAAAGGCCACACAAGGGCCACATTCAGAAACAAGGCAAAACTGAGCTAATAAAATCTAGAGGAAATAATAATTGTTCACTGTGATCAGTACTGAAGACATGTCAAAGATCAAAGCAAAATCAAAACAAATAAAGCTAGATATGCAGCACGCAAGCGTGGAAACATGTAACCAAGGAAGCTGTAACAGCAGCAGCAGTTAAGTGACAAAATAAAAGGTCAAAGAGAGAGAGAGAGTGAGAGCCGTGTTTAGTAATAGCACCAAGCATGCTTTTTTTTTTTTGTATTGAGAATGTGTGCCAGACAGGATGCAGTGGTTGTTGGTAGGTACACAGACTTGTCCCATGGCACTGGAGTAGTATATTGGCCTGTTGCACATGGCTGTGGTGGTATCAGGTTGGACAGCACGTGGAGACATAAGACTTCTTTCCCCTCCCTGTGCCCTCCCTTTTTATTCCCTTTATTCTAATTTTCTGCCCCCACTGATTGCTCCCTCGATGGTGCTTTAGAGCCCTTGGCAGTCTTTGGATGTATTAGGTACTGTGATCACCATGTTGTCCCCATCTAGCCCAAAAGAAGGCATCAGAGCAACTGGGAGGAGTTTGTGCCATGTTAATGAACTGTATGTGTTGGCATAGACCAGTAAGTATCGTCAGTCGGGTAAGTAGGGTGTTGTCACATGACACGTCGGCAGTGTTCCCTGCGCCTACAAGCAGCAAGAAAGCAAACAAACAAACAAAGAAATGAAAAAAGGAAGAACAGAAAGTATGGTAACAGTGTTGCTAGCGTAGAATGACAGAAAGTTATAAAAAGAGAGAACGCAGACAGAACTGGCTCACACAGCCACTCGGGTCCAGGGAAAGGTCACCGGAGTAGTTGTGGGAGCAACAGGGTACGTTAATACATGTGCCTCGGAGAACTATGACATTGACATGGTGGAGCAGGGCCCCTCGAAAAGGAACAACATGAATATTTAAGAAAAGAAGGAGCAGAAATCACCTGTCCTTTATCACCATATTACAATGCATTAAACCACTTCAATAAAAAAGGCATGGCAATGCAACCAGTACTGAATGCCAAATGAGAGAAAAAAAAAAATCTGGCACGAAGGCAACCTTCGGCAAACTAAACTGTGAGTCTGCGTAGCGGAGACAATTCAGTAATGAAGCTAACACTCACTCATAATGAGTTCAAGGCTTTTAGGAAATGACTGACAAGACCATGACCACTGAAAAGTCATGCAAGCCCGAACAAAATGTCCTTGGTGAAGCTCTTTCAAGGCATGCAGTCTCCTTATGTAGAACAGTGTAGTGTAGTGCATAAGTCAAACCATCTTTAAACCAAAAGCGTCTGAGCAAAATCATGCATTTCCAATAATGCGAGCCTGGAGCAGCAAAGTCAATTAGCTCTTTTTTTCTTAAGAGCAAGGTGAGGTATTATGTATGCGTACAGATACCCTTACAGTCTATATGCTACCGGTCTGAGGTTGTTCTTTTAAGCACAACCTCAGATACATCCACATTATTATGGCAACATTAAACATTTTATTTTCAAGCATTATTATGTGCTTTAGTAATGTGCTATGCGGCTGGTAGATTGCAACAGTATTCAGTAAGAAATTTTGGCATTCAGTCCAGAACTAGCTACTATGGCTTACCAGCTCCCAAAAATACAAGAGAAACTGGCAGCATAAATCTTTGTCGCAAACCAACAAGTTGCTTAAAATTTGGCTGTTGCTCTTTAGAAATAGCAAACAAGTAGGTGAGCTATGCACTGCATGCATTCGAAAACATGAAATAAGAAGCCTGCTCCACCATCACATAAGGATTAATATAAATTAAGATTAATAAACATTTTGCACTTTACAAAATGGCACCAGAGGCACAAAATAAAAAAAATAAAAAGATGTTATTCTCGTCCCTGTATGTCAGTGTGAGGAAATGGTCAGGAGCGAATTTGGAAGGGCTGTGCTTCTAAGAATCTAAAAGACAACAATAATAATTTTTAAAAAAAGTGAAAATGAGTGGGAGGGTTTGTGTATGAAATATGTAATGAAACTAGGCCTGCAAACTCAAAATAGGTGGGAATGCACAGTTCTGCAATAAGGACATGCTGAAGGGCAGGAAACTACAGAAGAGAAAAAAAGAAAGGGGAAAGAGGTGGTATGTATAAAGTTTTGGGCAACAAGACATTTGTGGACAGAGGCAAGGCAAAGGAGGCAGAGGTAAGGTAGGAAGACAGACGAGGGCGTGAGATAGGACAGCGCTGCCGCAGTCTGAAATCCGATAGTCAGAATTAGCTTCTCTTCAAGAGCTTGTCTTGAGAACTGCGCAAGGATGCAAGAAACTTTTAAGGTTCACACAGCCCCAAAGGTTTAAATTTCAACAAACTTTCAATCCACTGGCTGCTGAAAACTGTCCTCTTCAACTGTCGCCCTAAGGGGGAGAGCGCAGAAAGCTACATTTTAATTCCTTTGCTCAGCTCTTCAAAGTGTCTTCTTTGGCACATCTTCACAGTCTCTTCACCGGAATGTACATGTACTTTTCTGTCTCTTCAAAGAAGCCTTTCCTCACCATGAAGTGCGGACATGGCCTCTCTGTTGTTGTTGCTGATGGTGGTGCATAAAATGTGACTTCTCAGTGGAACCTTGAAATGGCTCCACCTTTTAAAGCCTTTCAAGTGCAAATCAGTAAACTGTCCGAAGCTTGCAGTCTTTCTGACACTGCAGCATAAATGCACGAGACCCCTGCCTATCCAGAGTGGAAGCTCAGGTATAAGTGAAAACCACAAGTGCGGGAAAGGAAGGCAAGGAAGGAAGGAAACCGACCAAAGGAAGGGAAGCAAAATGCACAGAGGGAACATTAGCCTAGAATATAGTGGCAACACTGTTGTAGAAGGAAAAAATAAACAGAGGTCAGGAAGACGAGTGACGTTTGCAGTGCGGTAGAAGGCAGGAAGGGAACGACGAAGTGCGGGACCCGTGGGGTGGCAATAAAGGGTGTCGAATGAAGGAGAGATCCTGATAGAGAGAGAAAGAGAGAAAGATAGCGCGAATGTTCCCCGCCACCCATCCACTCATCCCCCCTTTTCTTCAACTGACATCAAAAGAAACGAATGTCGCGAGCAGCAGACGTGCTGGTGGAGCATTTCCGCCCAAAAGACTCCACCGCCGATGGTCAATGGTGATGGTAAAAAGTAGCAGGTGAAACCTGACTGGTGAAGTAAGAAAGGGGGCAAAAAAAAAAAGAAGTAAATATGTCAAACTTTGTGCACACACATACCCCACCACTGTGAGATGTGCGCTCACAAAGAATGAACAGAAGTAGCGCACACATCTACACGTGACAGGGCCACCTGACTTGTAAACGGCACTGACTGGCCATGGCACACCATACAGACATTAACTGAGCACATTCAAAGTGGGAACGCGATTTACCTGCTTGTAATTGCGCTTCCCTAGCCCTTTTCCAAGAAAGAAAAAAGGGAAAGAAAAGGGAAAAAGCAGGTTGCTGTTTCAAAGCAGCAAAATAAATATTATACCGATTATAGCGCTGGAAATTTACAGTTGCTTGCACCACAACCTTAAAAAAGGAGATGTCTAGACAAAAAGAAAAGCACTTTGGTATTGGAAGGGTGCGCGCTCCCCCAGTAGCACTTGTGATTTTCAGATGATGTTCACAATACCCAATACAAAGTCAAGTTGCGAAGAATCCCCCACTGGAGCTCGATCAATCCGCCAGAGCCTGGCTCAACTGCAGCACCCTGCACAGGGCACCTCTATACCAAGCATTCGTAAGGTATTACAGGTATGCAAGTGAACATGGTCAAGGCTTCAGCTGACAGTTCAGAATAAAGAAAAAGAAATGTACACAAAAACACACACACACCACCAACACAAAGATGAGGCCTAAGTTTGCAAACTATTATAATCTGCAAAACTTAGTTTGTAAGCAGTTTGTTAATCTCATTACAATAACAGCTGTGTACATATATCAACAGACCTAATAGATAACCAATGCTACATCTAGCTGAAGGCAAATTATTTCACACATTTTAAGAAAAAAAAAAAACCTCGGTGCTCTCCATGCTGCATCATTAAGACTAGATCATTAAGACTAGAAGAGACATAAATGAAAAAAAAAAAAATTTCCTTGCACTATCCCCAATAAAAGCGAAATTTAGAAAAGGTTCTTTCAACAAATGTCATTTAAAGAAAGGTCTGAACAATAGCCTTTAGAATTTGCATGTACACAATAACAAGCCATGTGACGGTGAGAATAGGAAATTCAACACAAATGGCTTCGCACATCCTCTGGCGCAACACATTTTTAAAAACTGAAGAGCCCAAAGATAATCTACATTTATGTTCCATACTAAACCATAATGCCAGTACATGGTGCTGTGGTGCCGATGACGGCTTGAGAATGCAACAAAACAAGCAACAGGGTTCGACAGAAAAGTGGGAACACATAGGAAGTGCGTCCAGCATTCCAAGAGAAGAAAGATGCCTCCCACAAAAGTGCGCATGGGTCCCTTCCACATAGCTTTGCACTGCTAATTTCAAAGTGTTCAGTGAGCACACATTAGTGTTCACGGGTGGGGGTGTTCATGGGCAGATTACAGAGTGAACTTGTGACAACAGAACTCATGACTGAACTCGTGAACTCATGAGCTGTAAAGAGGCTTCCGAGAGCGCGTTGCCACTGATGGTCCCGTGCAGGTCAAGTCATCGGGGCCTTGGTGACTTGCAGCAGAAAACCGTCGAAGCTGTGCTAAGCTTCCGCTCAGCAGATCCATGTTCTCTCCTGACAGCTCAGGAGCTGGGTTCTGCAGAAACACAGCCGCCAGGCACGAACCACGCGCACATATGAAGAAAGAAAGGACTAGAAAAGCAGAAACACCATGACTAAGAGCAAACATTACTTCATTAATGTTCAAAAGAAGCAGCCCGACCCCTTAGGAATGTCATGACAAGCCTTTCTTTCTTATTTCACTCTTCACAGAAGCATACTTATACAAAGAACCACTAGGTTAAGCTGTATTAGTGATTGTATCTTTTTTTTTTTCTGTTTGCGTGTTTTGTGCAAATGTCTCATTTGCCAATTTGCCCATCGCCTTTTCATTACACATGGGTTGCTTCCCAGCCTGTTTATTTCGCTTTTATTGCTTGCCACGAACCTGTTTTTGAAGCACATATGCACTCTCACAAAAAATGAAACTGTCACTTTAATTTGCCTTTGGTTCGAAGCAAGTTTCTGGCACGAGATATAGCTCCACAGGCATTCTTTCAATGCGATGCAAGCAGAGCAGGGATTTTGAAACATTCTATGCCTATTCCATTGCTTTTCACACTTCATGCATAGTCAGAACGGCACTTAGGCCGCGTTATTAAAGTCTTTTTTTAACAATGTGATCAATCGGCCTTGCGAGACTGATAATAAAGGTGGTGTAGAAATGAGAGGAAGGAATCGCTATGAAGCCACAAAACTTGCTGTTGGTGCTCCTTCTGCAGCATCATCAAGGTTACGCACTGTCTCTTCACGTTTGCGACAGGCAAAGCAGTTGCTTTCAATCAGCTTATTAGAGGGCTGCTTATAATGTGGGCAGAAGTGCAGTCACATGGTATATGACATATTTCGTGGGGTTTATTTACCAGCAGGAAAAAAAATTAGCATGCAAGTAATAAGTCGTTGAAAATGCTGCAGTTAGATGTCATGTGGAGGTGCCTACAAATACCTCCTCGACTTTTTGATAATTAGCACAGCACTTCTCGAGTTAGATAATTACCGTTACCATATTAAACCTCAGTAACGAAAAAATTACAGGTGGCTACTCCACTGTACTGGAAACAATATGCACGAGGTTTTCTTCAAGTAACGCAATTGCTCTTTTTAAATCTTGGAGCATGACAGTTGGGTCACTCTGTATAATTTACTCAGTAACCAAAATGAGGGCAAGCCAGATTCACTCGAAATCAGGATCAATAGCAGTTATGTGCAGCAGCAAGCAGCACTTATACTAGGACTCACAGAAAAAAGAGAGAGAGAAAAAGAAAGAGGTTGCAGTTTCTCCAGAAAGGCAAAGCAGTAATAGTGATAGTGAAGTATAAGACAATTACACAAAGGAAGATTACACAAGTGAGAGATGCCAGATTCTTTGTGGGGCTCGGGCTGTTAAATTGAACTGTCTCCTACTATGATGTCTGGAAAATACTCAGATAAGAATCGTTCAATGAAGTGACAACCTTATATGAGTATTTACAAGACATCATAGTAGGAGAAAGTTCAATTTAACAGCCCAAGTCTCTCAAAGAATCTGGTATCTCTCAGTCATGTAGTCTTCCTTTGTGTAATTGTCTTATACTTCACTCTCACTATTACTGCTTCGCCTTTCCGGAGAAACTGCAGCCTCTTTCTTTTTCTCTCTCTCTTTTTTCTGTGAGTCCTAGTATAAGTGCTGCTTGCAGCTGCGCATGACTGCTATTGATTATGATTTCGAGCGGTTTTCTGAAGGTATGCGCCCAGGTTGAAATGAGACAGGCGACGGGACTAAGGGAACGACAGGCAATGACTTTGTGGTGAACAGGACTTGTGATGCTTGATGACGGTGCACCTTTGACGTGTTTCCCATCTGTTCCCGACGATGACTGTGCTGAGTCCTAATGTCAATGTTCTCCTGCTACGCGCAGTTGCCGTTCCTCATACCATTGCAACTATCACTGATAACCGTGTATTTCTTCCTGTTTAACATTTTGGTTTAAGCACGCAAGTTATTCTGAAAGGCATGTCACTCAGCAACGCTTCTTTTATCAATGATACCGCCATCTCTGTATGGCATGTTTCGTGCTCATCTGCAGCCACCTGCTGTACGATCAGTTTCGCAACAAATGATCCCAGCATATTTTCTAAGATGATTACTCAAGACCTGCTTCCCAAACAGGCTGCGGATCTTTGATGCATCCCGGAGTCTTATTGCGATGTCCGAGTTTGAGGATCGCTCGCTGGGCAGACTTTCGTTGTGACCCATAAGATTGACACTGGTGATGCTAGCCCTATCCGCTGAACGCAGAACACCAGGTTATCCCAGCTGGAGTAGACAAGATGCTCATCAAAAGTGTAATTGAGTCCTCTTCGAGTCCTTAGGCATCGCCGGTTGTCTTGGTAAGAAAGAAAAATGGCAGCTGGCGACATCGTGCCAATTACCGTCAACTGAGCCAGATCACAAAAAAGGTTGTGTACCCTCTCCCGCGTAAATTGATGACGCCTCTCGACTGCCTTCACGGATCGAAATATTTCTTTTCAATCGACCTCCAATTCAGTTATTGGGAGATTTTGGTTGATAAACTCGACCATGAGGAGACCACTTTCGTTATGTCGGACGGCCTTTACCATTTTAAGGTTATGTTTTTCGAACTTTGTAATGCCCAAACAACTTTCGAAAGCATGATGAACTCTCTCCTTCAGTGCTATAAGTGGTCCACATGCTTATGTTATCTGGACGATGTCATCGTATTTTCCCCTACGTTTGACAGACACCTCAGTCACTTGGCCGCTATTCTTGAAGTCTTTAGGGAGGCCGGCTTTCAACTTAACTCTTCTAAATGTCATTTTGGACACCGCGAAATCAGTTCTTGGCCATCTTGTCAGTGCTGCTGGTATACATCCTGATCCTGATAAGATACACGCAGTCAAGAATTTTCCTGTACATTGTTCAGCAAAAGATGTACAGAACTTTGTGGGCTCATGCTCCTATTTATGTCAGTTTATTAAAAATGTTGCGGATATCGCCCAGGTACTGACTGACCTTCTCAAAAAAGACACTGTGTTCTTTTGGGGCTGTGAACAAGCCGACGCCTTCTACACACTCATGTGCTTGTTGACAATGCCTCCGATATTAGGCCACTTTGATCCATCTGGACCAACTCAAGTTCGCAAAGATGCCAGTGGTCATGACATAGGCGCTGTCCTCACCCAAGAGCAAAATGTAGTCCAGCACGTCATTGCCTAAGCCAGTTTTCCCTTGTCCCCTTCAGAGTGCAATTTTTCTATCACTGAGCACGAGTGCCTTGCTCTGGACCCATATTCTGAAACGTTCACCTTCTGCGAAACTATCGTCTTGGTCACGCCTCCACCAACGGCGCATGCTGATTGGTGGTTTCAGCAAAACCGGAAAATAAACAGTGACATCTAGTAGTTCCGGCCTATGTCATTTTAACGTCAAGGTGTCGATGGGTGCTCTCGACACATATTGAATAAATGAACACGTCTTTTGGTGTTAGGTTGGTGGGGGAGTGTAGTAGAGATAAGATAGGTGGTAATTTATAGGGGTCTTTTCGGTGGTGTCTTACACGCCTTGTTTCACGGCGATATTTGTTGATTCATTTAAAGTAAAACATTTCACACTTTCTTATTCAATTTATTTTACCTAAAGTGGCCGCAACCAACCGTAGTCAGTGCGCAGAACCTGTACTGCGGCCACTACACTCGTAAACAACACAGCCGAGCCGCTCTGCACTCCCACGGTGCGCTCTCTCATGCGATGTGAAGTGTTTGACAGCACGTGTTGGTAGTGCATGCTGACATCACGAGTAAGCAGTCACTTGATTTATTGAAAGTGAATATTGCGGCGGCGAAACTATAGCGGAAGGCAAAAATTCCAGAATATGGCCTCTGGTGTTTGGACAGGACCGTGCGCACAAGAGGGAGATGATGACAAAGTGGTAGGCTGTCTCCTGGAGCTGCGGCCTTTGTATTGGGCTTCCTCTTCATAACAATGTGTGTGTGTGCGTGTGCGGAGTTCGAAAAGTTGGTCGAACCCTGGCCCCCAACCCCCCCACCTTCCTAGAAGAATGAAGTTTCCGCCTATGTACCCAACAATGCAATCGGTTGGTGCATGAAAGAAAAAATGCTTTGAGAGTATGGTATAATGGCAGGTAACTCCCAATTTTACACTACTGCATCTCCGTGAACATGTCCCCATTTGCTTGCAGGCTTTTAGAGCATTGTAATGATCCTTAAATGGTTGAGGTTAAGAAAAAAAGTGAAAGCTTTGCACATCAGGTAAAGTAAAAAAAGAAGAAAGTAAAAAAGAAGAAGAAGATTAAAATCGTTCACTTCGTGAACTGATCAGTAAGTGCATACTGTAACACCTAAAAGAACAAGCAACAAAAGGAGCCCCAACTGCAACAAGTGGCTGACATTGCAGCATGCAATGAAGTCTCATAATCGTCAGAGTAGCACTACAGATTGGTTTTGCAGTGATACACTTAGTGCCTCAGAGATAAGCCAACACTCCCAAGAAATCGGGCTCCTCCTCATCCATATTAAACTACTCACAAACAACATTTGCAATCAAGATCACAAAAAATGCAAAGTAATGCCAAGTTTATGCCATATGCTCTTCTCTTGAGTGGAAGTTGATTAAAACACACACAAGGTGTCTGGCCACCAAAAATTTACAGTGTGAAAGGCACAGTCTGCAAAGGAATAAACACCGATGCATAACATTTCTTAGGGCTAAATATTAGGGGGCTTATTCCTCTCGTGTTATTTACAAAAATATAACGATCATCCATGCTGAAACAGTTCCATATGCGGTCCAATGGTTCCATATATTTCCTGCATGCATTACTTTTATGGAATCAATATGGAATCCATACAAAATATGCACAAAATGCATAAGTATCACATGGAAAACATTCAGAGTCATTGGACCACTTATGGAATGTTTCAGTGGAGATGCTTGCACAGGATATTTGGCCCCAGTTATTACTCCAATAGTTCAAGCTCCATAAGGCATCACTTTGCATTTCTTTATTTTGTTGCAAGTGATTCTTAGAACACATATTGCCGAGAAGGATTAGATAGGAGTCAAGGTGATGTAAATGTCTCCTAGAACAAGTACACATTATCTCAGATTAAAAATGAAGCAAAATACACCAACCAAGTGACAGAAGATGGGACCAACACTTTATTGTCACTATGAATAAAACCTACTGTACGCCCAACACTGCAAAAAAGTCAGTTATGAGTTATGGAGTTAAACGTCCCAAAGAACTTGCAAGTTATGAGCACATGAAGGGCCTTGTCAATTGTTAAAAAATCTGCAGGGAAGGATAAAAGTATTTGGTGTTAAATTCTAGGCTCTCCCTGCATATATACAAAAGTATTAATTGGCTAAGGTGTTAATGACAGCATTGACTAGTACTGAGCAGATTTGTAGAAAATGCGCAGTGTTACAAGGCTTAAGTGGCAAATAGTATTTATAATATTGCAAAAAAAAGAAAGCATGCTTTACATATTCATATGACGTTTATGACGTTCTCCAAAATAGTTTCTAATGTGTGCCCATGTATACAAACATTATGGCAGTACTTTACTGAAACTCAGTTATACACATATACATGCATATAGACAGTGGAGGGTTTAGATGAGAGTTTATATCCATGAATAATGTCAGTCTTTGCACTTCAATTACAAATTCCTGTAATGTATCATACACTCAAAGGACATTTGAATGCCTGCTACAATGTTACCAGGCTGTTTAACAAGTAGATGGTCGAATGTTGTTTCCATCTTTTGTCATTGGATGATGTATCACTTCCATGCTATTTCAAAACACAGAGACAAAGCATCTTGTTTAGAAACACAACTACAAGATGCATCAACCTCATTATGGTAGAAGCTGTTTATGCTAGATCATACGTAACAAGCAGTGAACTTCCGAGCGTACTCAACAGCTGCTCCAATGAAAGTTGTGCCGAGTGCAATTAACGTTGTGCCGAGTGCAATTAACTGCCATGAACTTGCGCTGTTAGAAACACATGAAAAATGCGTAATATAAGCAACAAAATGCTTTTACATTTGTACTGCCATCTAAATTGTCAGCAACAATACAAGTAATGTGTGTGAACTGCAAGTCACCCTATCTATGGGCCAAACAAAATGAGCACAGCAATGAGTATATCCATTAAAGGTATGTGCTGTTGTGAAATGCCTTTAATTTTTAAATGCCAATAAGGACCAATTTCTGTTTCCTTTTTAGTTGCTTTTAGTTTTTAAATCTTATGTTTTAAAAATTTGGAGCCTATAAGTGCCACTACGTACTTCTCTAATACATTCAGGACAGGAACATGCAGAGAGAGTTCTTCCGGCCAGGGAACAGGTAGAGTGCGAAGGAGGTACAGCAAATGCCTGCTAGCCTAAGCCTGCATGAGCTGTCCCAGATAATGAAACACCAGTTACACGATTAGGAGCTTCAAGTCATATTGAAGTTAGCTGAAATTTTGCAACTTTCAGTCTTTCCCAATAAATGAAAGTACATACACATAAAAATCTCACAAAGCTATACAGTTGGCTTGCGTTAATTCAATCTCCTACACACCTCATATGTTTGTTTAAAATATTCGCAGCTAAGAAAACATGGACCAAAGCAGAACTTGGAATTATTACGCGAGAAGACGTGGACATGAAATAATTTAATGCCTCTAATTGCATGGCCCTGAATGAAAGGAAATGAAATTAGCAGGTCTGACATCCCAATGCAACACACAGGACATGAGAAACACCACATTGGGGGCCTAGAGCAATTTTGACCATGCGAGGTCTACTAATACACACTAAATACGTAAGCATTATTGCATTCCGCCTCTATAGGAATGTGGATGCTGCAATTGGGAATTGAACCCGTGACCGCGTATTTAGCCGAACAATGCCGTAGAACTGGATTTAGATGAAGCTAACGGATATGTAATAGAAGAGGAGAGAAGATAGATTCAGTTCCTGTGAACAGATATACAGGATGTTGAAAATCCAACTGCCACAGCAACCTAGGTACTAAGGTATAAATATATTTTGGCTACCCTTGCGTTATGAATGTTCTTCTTTCAATAATATTTGGCTATGTTGCCAGTGCCTGGAACACCAGGTGTTTGAAATGACTGAACTAACCAAAAGCCTTGCTGAATTAAGTGGCTTCAGAATGCAATGAAAACACAGCGGTTAAAACATTGGGCGAGTTGGTTCCTAACTAAGAAAGATAAAGAATCCCTATGCTTGAATTGCTTAGAATTTCTCTCACTTCGAGATTGAGCTGTAACAAGCTGACTGTATTAACAAAGCCTCCTGAAATGATATTGACTGCCTTGCTAGCAGTGTAGTGAGCAGGATATAATTGTTTAAGTGCCTTTACGTGCTTCAACATGTGCCTATAGAAAAGGGAAAGGTTTGTGACAGACTCAAAAGTACTATGTAGTTGAAACAAGTGCCTTGCAAGAAAAAAAACAACTCTCCCTGCATGCATGAAGGTGGGCACATGTGCATGACGGTCAGTAGTATTAATGAAAGCTGGTAAAACACGCATGCAAGCCAGTTAAAACAATGAATAATTAATGAAAAGAATTGGGCTAGTTGGTGTTGATGCTTTTTTCCGTTAGCTTTGTTAGCTCTAATAGCTATGTCAGAGCAAAATGATCAAGTATCTTAAGCAAGGTTTCAAGTTTACATATTTCTGAATAATACAGTTTAACCTCGATATATCGAACAGAGTGGTGATCGCGAAATAGTTCGATACATAAAATCACGTAAAAACTTCTGTATATCAATCGTGGTGCAGTAAATACTCATTTGAAGCTTCACACAAAGTATTCATTTGGCTGAAAGTACTGCAACAATGTAGCCTGCTTCTAATTGGCAGCCGCGTGCTTGAACACGGAGTCTTCAACATAGTCTAAACAATCCACAATCGATAGGCCGGTGTCCTCTATTGCGCCACAGTAGTGGCGTAGAAGGGCCAAAGCAGCTGCAGCCTCAGTTGAAGTTATGGCGCGGGTACACATCAGCACTTGCGGGATCAACCTTGGCAGCGCCTTTGTTTGGCCGCTACTTCTGCTGCAATCTCCACGTTCATCAATTGAAGCATATTGAAACACTGTCAATAACAAAGTATTAAATGGCATCTGCCAAGGCGTCCATGAGCGAGCCCATTGAGTGCACACTGTCGTGCGTCTTTGTGGGTGCAAATCGCGAATCCTCGCGAAGCGCGGCAGGCGCAGAGCATGGCACCGAGGAGAGTCAGTGCGACAAATGCAATGCGTCGTTGACGTTGTCGAACTAGCCAAACTGCTACGTGCATACGCTGCTACGTTCAAACGGCACCCTCGGCGCGATCGATGTGTGCACTTATAGTACGCAGCAGTCAAGAACGCCCATTATGCCATCACTATCTTCGAGGGTGTTGCGAGAAAGCTCACCGCCTGTCAACAGAACACACTTGGTCGGAGGTGGCGGAGTTCGATATACCCATTTTACGTCCGACCCCGTTCGAAATAAATTTTTAAATGCATGTGATGTTCCAGGTGCATAGAAAGTGTTCGATATACACAATAATTCGATACATCCGTGTTCGATATATTGAGGTTTGACTGTAAACTTCTTGCCCGTGAATAAGCTGTAACATTCGTGAAAATAAAGACAACATTAAAAAGTTTTTGTGCAAGCAAACAATTATGTTTCCATACTGTAAACGCTGAAATTGTACCTGGTTTTGCCTTGCAGAGAGAGAGAGAAATAGAAATTTTAACTGTCTCCTTTACACTCTACATGTAAATATCATTAAACAACAAAAAGAGTGCATCAGCAGGTCATTAAAAAAGGAGAAGCTATATAAAATGTGGAATTCTGTGAAGCTTATGACAAACAATTCTTGTCTGCTTGCTAATTCTGAGATATTTTATATTTATTAGCGACACCATCAGTGTCTATGTCTTCGATTATCTAGTTACTGGCTCACTACTAAGCTTGACATTCCATCAATTATAGTGAAAATTATAAACTTGAATAAATACAATATAAATACTAAATAATTTGGAAATCACCAAATTTTATAGTATGTCAAAGTAGCTGAAATAAGGCACTGATAAAAGGAAACAACAGTAGAAATGGCAACCGTGCAAACACAAATTAAATATAACAAGCAGTTATTACAGACATGTACACACAGCATTATTATGAACACATTAGTGCTTGGCAATCACGTTAGGATGAGAACAACACTTGCAAAAAAAAAAGTTAGTGAGGACAAGGAACACTTTCACATCTGCTGCTCCATGAACAAAGACAGGAGCAGTAAAAAAGACAAAATACTTCACTGCCTGAATCCTGCCCTAACTGAGAGCCAACATATTCTGAAAACATCCTCATGCCTTTCACAAAACTGACATTCCCCATAACATCCGTGTCCAACGAACAACAACTTTCATCCCTGCTGATACGTTCACAAAAAGCCGAAGCAGAGCTTATTCCTAGAGGAACCTCAGCCGATATAACAAATTGTTGGGTGTAACAAATTACTGAATTTTAAAAAGTATAAACTTTCCCTAGCTGATATCAGCATATAACGACTATATGCTTACAATGAGTATGATATAATGAAACTATTTTAGTGCTGTATGCAACTTTGTTATAACAAGGTTTAACATACAAGTTTTTACAGGCGAAAACATGCAGGTTGTAGGACAACTATTTTTTATAGGTATTTTGACAGTTATGTTTTTTGCCTACCTATTTACTGCAAGGCTCAAATCATAACTATTATGAACGTTTCTAAATAGACAAAAAAGCTTTCAGTTTAGACAAAAAGAATGTGCTGCGGCTTATTGAAAAAGTGCTGGTGTTGAAAACAAATTGTTGCATATTTCTTGGTCATGCTTCCACAACGTTTTAACTATTTAAAATTTTTTTAACTGCCTTGACGACAGTGCTAAAACAGTAAAAAATATAAGTGGCAGTGAAGATTACAATAAGGTGCACAAAAAAACAGAAGCAACTGAATTATTAGAAACTGACATGTGAGCATATGTGTCACAGCTCCATCACAACTACATGTAAAGAAAAAAATAAGTGTGCCTTAGTTTGAAATGCCTTATGAAGGTCACTAGTAAACAGGTATGTTCAATGCGACAGGAATCAGGCAGTTCACAGTGCTGACTTAGCACACAGCATACTTTAGCCCACAGTGTACTTAAGCACAAAGTGTACTTCAGAAAGTACAGTACCATTTTCATTTGTAAATAATTAAAGAAGAAACATACTGTGTTCTTTAGTACACCATTTTGGGAAGAATGGTCCTGTCAAGACGACCACATTGCAGTTTTTTGTCAGCTGCATGATGTATTTGTTCTATTCATTGCCAAAGTTGGATAAGCACTGAACATAGCAGGTGTACATGCACCTCTACCTTATTTTTTGTCGAGCATAGCATATGCTTCTCAAAGCTGAAGTTTGTGTGCAAGTTTTAGAAATGAATGGTGTAAAGAATGAATACAAGACATTCCATATACAATACATATTTATAGTGTCGCAAGAAAACGAATGCAGGTGTATTTTGTAAAGTACACTGGGCCTATGTGTATGCTAGAGGGGTATGCTTGTTCTCAAAACACACACAATGTTTTTTTTTGTTTTTTACCTGTATTTCAACAAAATATTTTTTTGCTGGCTATGAAAGCTTCAGAGACGGTTGCAGGTAAAAGACACATTAAGGATCACATCAACATTGCTATTACTCTTTCTGGTTCTTTTCTTGCTGCCGACAAAGATGACGATGCTCTTTTCTCATTCAATAAAACAGTGAGCAGTGTTACAGTAAATTTAGATGAATAAAATAACATTTAGATATATGAAGATTATTTAAAAAAACGTAATTTGTCTTCGTCCAGGATTTATTACAATTTCGAAAATAGGTGGGAGGAAACAGAAGACATCAAAGACTATGTATATTCCTCTGCCAATCGAGATCAGTTATGCAACGAAATCAGTTATGCAACAAAATCAGTTATGCAATGAAATCAGTTATGCAATGAAAGTAGGGAAACTGACATTGGGGAACCAACCCCATCTCTTGAAAGGTCAAAAATTCCCCATAACATATTTCCCATTAAAATGCTAATTTTGCTGCCAGAAGGTCATGCAAGATTGCATGTTTCATTTGACTCTTCACTGCAAGTTTTTCTGATTTAGGAAGCTCCAAAATATAGTACATACATTTGATGACCTGCATCAGGGTTTGCTGCTCCCATAAAGGCCCAGTGTACATTATAAAGCACACCATCGTTTATGTTTCAAATGAAGCGCAACTCGTGAAACTTTTACAATGCAGTTCCACTGTGAAAAGATCGTCTGGTACAAAAATCAACAAAATTTATCTGGTAGATTGTTCTCGAGTCTTAATGGGTTAGTCCAGCACACAATCAATGCTACATAGCAACCAACACTTGCAGCGTCTAAAACCAAACTAACTATAATTCACATAATGGCAGAAGTCTGTCCACTTCGGCTACATTATCTTACTGGCCATGTGTGACACATGCCAGATGACATTCAAAGATCACATTCCTGAGCATATACAGGCCTGATTCCTATTTAGAATATACATACACGAAAAAAAAAAGCTATGTGATAAAGAGTGTATAGTCTTCTGCTAAATTCAGCTGTATAGTTTTACAAGACATTACAATTTAGAGACAGTGTGTAATGCTATGAGCATAGCTTCTTTGCTGGGCAATGTTCACAGTGATCACAGTACTAAACCTCACCATGTGTAATGCACATTACAGTCTCACAGGTAAAGCATTTTGCCAGTTAAGAACAAGAGTGAAGTCAAGCCAGACAAATATGTCGCTGATCCCAAATTATCTTCAAATTAGCAAACTTCAGGGTATCGCCTCAATCAAAAAGCAGTTTGTGTTTAAAAACAACTTTAAGGGTACGCCAAGTTCCTGAAGCTATGGCTTTGTAGCAGTTAAAACGAAAAATCTACAATGGGAGGACAGCAAGCGAGGTCAGTCAGGTATGGCCCACCAAAATGCACAATGGTGAACACAGAGACTAAGGGAAGTTGCTTTAAGCAATGTGGGCATTAGATGAGCCCTGACACATTACATTTTAACACGTGCCCAAAACCTGTTGATAGCAGGTGAATAGAGTTTTAGTGCATCCAGTATACTGGCAAACACGGGTGGACTGCTGGATTGGACCCATGAGCGGCCAGGGTAGTGCAGCCGGCTGGAGGCACAAAGCTCAGCCAAACACAGATCCAAGTACACTCTTCTTCGTGGCTGGTTAGTATAATCGTGTTCATGATATGCCGCTGCGCAAAATTAGCACCAGCAGCAAAGTAGAATATACGGGACAGTTACAGCAATATTAGCTCTGTGTATCGTCTGATCGAACTTTGCATCCCCAGGTGGTACCGCCAATCGAGCCACTCACGTTTACGCTACCGCTCGTCCGGCAAACTACCCACGTGTGCATGAATACCCGACACATTAAATCTCTCAAATGATGCCTGCTCTTCAGTTCATTGAAAATCTGCCTAAATATACTGCTGACAACTTGAACAAAATATGTGAAGGCTTACAAAGTAAGAGAATAGCCAGGTCCTGGACCAGAAATCTTTAATCACGTTTATTCTTTGAGTTATGGTGCTGCAAACTTGTAGATGCATGTAATTTTATGTGTTTATTTCAAATCTGTAGTCTAATATTATTTAACTTGCTTCTAATTTTATGCAAGTTTATTTTACTTAACTTTTGGAAAAGCTTGCAAAGGATCAGTTTCTCAGATTCCAGTAAACGAGATAGCAATGGCTTTTGCGCGATTCAAAGAATCCAATAAGACCAACGTTAGTGCTCTGCCCACCCTAGAACAAGACTTGCGGTTGACACTCGGAAGGCTGTTATTGTGGACGTCAACTTCAAAGCATGGACTGACACATCAATGAATAGTGGTGTTGAATACAAAAAGACCACGATTATTGTCCACTTCTTGGGCGAACAGTTTCATATGCAAATTAAAGCCACGACTTTGACCTCATTCTCAACTGCCAAAATGCCTAGAACTCCTGCACCAAAAATGTGTATATATATATGCCACCGATACAGGAAGGTTGTTAGTGACAAAAACCGAGGCACCATTGAGAACAGCAACACATGTGCGGAAAAGTGTAGCACAACCGCTACGGAGCAGCAGGGTCTGCCCACCACAAACCAATTCTATGATTGGCTGGGAGAGAGAGAGAGAGAGAGATTGTGCAGAAGTAGAAAAATACACAAAGATGGAACTACATACACACACACACACACACAGGCAAAAACACAAACGAGGCATCAGAGCATGGTAGCAAAAAATTCTAAGAAGAGAGCGGCAAAGCCTGTGTACACCGAACTATAAGCTGAAGCTATGACCATGTTAGTGTGCATTCAAAATGCAAATATGGAAGGCAGTGATGATCACGGGCATACGCAACCTGCCCGACTTCAACCACAGTATCCTTGACAAATAGCTGCTTAGTCTCATGACCACAGCAGTCACGCACAGAGCCAGCCGCAGGGATGACATGTTTTCATTTCATTCGGGGGCAACTGTTCACCACCGAGTTAAGGAAGAAGAAAAGCCAAGCACAGATGATCCTAAAAGCTGTCGCCAACAGCTTCATGTTGGTGAGAAAAAAGTTATTCATAGCAGCACCACCATGTGTGGGCACAGAAAAAAAAAAGTCTAATAAAAGTGGCCCTGCATTTAAGTGCAATTGCCCCGCACAGTCTTCCCATATTGCCCTTGCCCCCACTGCTTCCCAGCACAACACCCCACGCTATCAAGCCAGTCTCGTGAACCCCCAGAACCTCGCAACAGTTTTGCAGAGGCTTGGCAGTGCAGCGACATGGGACAGGGCAGTGGTGCGTCTGACTGAATTGTCAACACTAGGACGACAAAAACCACACAGCAATGCAAGGTGGCTTTAGGCCCAAACAAAACGAGAGTGCGTACACACCAGGGCCAAACAGCACACCTAAAAAAACCACATGGACCTCTAAGGGCACATTCCTGCACGCACACACACACACGCACGCACACATGCTAGCACACAGGCACACACACAGATAGGGACAAGATGCAAAATGGCCAAATGCATCAGCCTTCACGCACACGCCTGAAAACAAACTGAAAACAACTACACACTACAGCAGAGTTTTGCAGAGAAACCAATAGGTGGCAGCGAGCAAGCACTGGCCTTTATAAACGATGGCAGACACTGGACGAGCGCAAGCATAAACTGCATAGATGAGGGCACTCCCTCAGTGCGTTCCAAGAATTGTGCCATTGATTATGATCCCACACATGTCGCCTACTGCACACGGGGAGGGATGCTATGCAACTATCCCCACAATGCATAGTTTCGACATGCTGAGACAACTGCACAGCAAACAAACCATGCAGGGTCCACAAAATCCGTAAGCACAGAGGAGATCATCAAAAGTGCTTCTAATGGTCCAATGCCTCCATTAAAACAGCGTGTCAGTTCTTGGGTTAGTGTTAAAGTTTTCTTTTTGAGACTTATAGCCTTTTCTTTGTTTAATATTTTTTCATATTTTTTCATTTTTTTAATAATTCATAAGCGCTAGTTCATTGCTGGCACATTTCTTGTGCATATTCTTTTCAGCAAGGCATAGCCTTGTTAATATAACATCCAATACTAGTGTATTGAATGGACAGCAGTAGAAGAAAAAAAAGCAAGCCTTAAGCTGAGGCGAGTCATCAACAGAGCACCTCATTTCCTCTAACGAAGGTTTAAACAATCACAATTACAAGCAACTGTTCAACAGCATGCGCTAGCTAAAACACGGTTTAAGAATTGATTCAGATGCATTAGAGTGAGCATGGACTGCAAGAAACTGCAGAAGAGTGCAGATCTATTTCAGCACCAGCTGGCAATCTTTTGACTCACTAAGCTGGCAGATTCTATTTGTGATGAATAACAAACTTAACAAGCTAAAAAGAAAATACCAACAGGCTTACATTTACAGACATTTCAGTAGAACTGCATTTACAAATGCATGCTAAGCAAACATTATTCGTAATAAACTAAGCTGCATTAAATTTTCTGCTTCCAAAGCTTGCCAAAGCACGCTCTGGGTTCAAGCACTGTGCAAACGCTACAACTGGGCTACAGCAGCAACTAATTTGGGGCGCCTGAGAAATATTTTCCTCTAGACCATACACATAGCCCAATCTATCAAATCATTCTAAATGATGATAATCACATATAAACTCATTCCAAAAGGAGCAGCTTGTAACAGATCTGCACTAAACAGTTATCCTGGCTAGCCGAAACTCGTAATTACTACAGGTTTCAAAGAAAAGATCTAGAGCTACCAATTCTGGGTGATAATTAGGGAAAGTGAAGACTGTGCACAGGCTTACATTAGAAGGGCCATCACAGAAAAATGACACAAGATCATTTAGCGGCAGTTTTTAGCAGCAAGATTGGGCATATCATGCTGCTATATTATAATGTTACCGGCCTGGTTTTGTACAATAACAGTAACGAATTGCATGCCAAGCATTGCCAAACCACACTTCCTCTTCCAACTCACTCCAGTAGAGGGCACTCTATTTTTAATGTTTGCTAGCCACATCATTCAGTCAACTCAACTATGTACACATAAGCAGAAATATGGTGACAAGATTGCTTGAAGCTGTAAGCAAGTGTAGAGTTTGTGTGCGTCATGTTATAGCCCCTTCAAGCACCAACTGAATCCATCTAAAATTTCTTTTCCAACATTTCTTGAATCTTAAGTCTTAAGTATCATTCATTTTTCATTATTCATTTTTCATTATTCATTTCATTTTTCAGTATCATCATTTTTTTTTCATTAACTTCGTGTTTTTTGATGTCTGTCGGTGCTATGTTGCCAAAATGTATTAATTCATGCAATGTTAAATTACTAATAGGAGGTCCTCCTGACAGTTCTTGTAACTCCGGGACCTCCTTCTGTACTAATGATGAATGATGAAATAATAAAGAAAGTGGCTGGCTGCAGAACAGTAAAAATTCTGAATTTTTGAGGGCAGTTTTATTGTGTGCGCAAGTATGGACTCCATACTTGAAGGCTGAAAATACTACAAGAATAATGATAAAATCAAATGCACTAAATGCAGTATACCTGCATGGTGCTTTGTTTACCTAGGATATTACCGAATGTTATGCAGTACACACTAAAAGGTCGGATGACAAGTACCTACTACGTGACCACTTCCTAGCTCTACTGGCCAACACCAAGACATTCATCTTCTGGCACTGGTTTCTAACACATTCAATGCATGTATCTTATTCTGCAGCACTAATTATACAATGCCATATGTTAAAAATATTGTTTTCTTTATTGCGTGTAGTCACAATGCCTAATCTTGGTCTGTACAACTGCGGATACACTGTGCCTGCAGGGGATGTTCCCGATTCATAATGGCTAAAATTATAAGCACGTAACAGCATCAAATGAGCTCACTAAGCTGCTAGACACAATCAATTCATGATCGTCATCAAGAAATAACATCGTATGAAGCTCTAACGTGAGCCATGTTATATCCGAGACTGTGCCTGTGACACCTTCTAGTTAACAGACAATGTAACCAAATTACTTTAACAAGCCTACTCATTTTTTTTCCAATGAATTTGCCCAGTTGCACACACTGATGTAACTTTGCAGCCTGTGCACAGTCTTCGCAAAACCCGCAGCAACGACAATTTACGTCACACAGAGAAGAGAGAGAGAATAACTTAAGGAAAGTGAAAGAAGATTGGGAGAGAAGAAAGAGAGGCAGAGAACTACAAAAACAACTCAAAATCTGCTGTAAGGCAGGGATGGCAGGGCACCAAAGGAGGATGCATGTTGATGCTTTCAAACAAGGCGATAATACAGTATTATTTGTAGCATGCCTTAGTCCTTCACCTATGAATCAGTGCTGATCAGCAGCAGCTACATTTCTTTTGAAGTCCAGGGTCACTATCTTGTACACGTTCGAAAAGCTGACAATCAGTTTCGCTTCACGCAATTGTCCAAGCCACGCCAATATCGTGGCCTAAGTCAAACTAGGCCAATTGCATGAAGCGAAACCAAACATCAGCTTTTCGAACACGTACAAGATAGTGGCCCAGCAGTCTGCAAATTGAACTTTGTATAGTTTGGGGTTACCGTTCACACAGGCACGCACTCACCAATGCAACTTAAAAAGTTAACCAATCAGTATGTATTGAATTGACATTATTACCTAAGGTATTCACATAACCAAACAGGCTATCAGTAGCCAAGCCAAGGGGTGGCACACAGGGCAGGTGTCCCCATCCATAAATTCAACATTAAAACTTGCAATTTTCTTTCCACAGACAGTCCTGAGCTTCAAGTTTTCTTGTTAGCCTCCAAGTATTGGCCCTACATGTCATTCATTCTTTATTTTTTTTTTTCAAGGATATATCTGAGAGAAAAAGCGAGGAACGTTAGGGAGCTAAACCAGATGAGCATCCATTTGCTACCCTACACTGGTGTTAAGAAAAAGAGGGAATAGAAAGAGGAAAGCACATACTATCAGTATGCCAGTGTTCCAGACTTCGGTATTGTCTTACAAATGCAGTTGGACCCACTCTTTTTTTTCTGCCCTTTCCCTCATTTAGCCCGAGCTTCACCAGCTCAGACAAGCTGGGCAGCTGCTCCGTGCTACAAAATGCACAACCCTAACAAAGTAATGCATCCTCCTTTGTATTTTTGCTTGCACTGGGTCCAGTAGGAGTAGGAGGACGTAAAATTGGGGTTGGGGCAAAGGAGCAAGGAACTGGCTGGCCTGCACAGGTGTGGGCCGAGGCCCTGTTCATTATTGCAGAAGGGTAGGGTCGGTCGGGAGAAGGACCGGTCAGCAGCGCTTACCTGTGTCTGCAGCCTGGTGAGTCCCCGTATCCAGAGGATCTGTCCTGTGCGCTTGACATCCTGCGAGAGGGAGCCAGAGCTGCCATCCTCGACAAGCGAGGCTGTGGCGTTCATCTCTTCCGGCGCTCCCGATCCCCAGGTGAAGGTCTTGGGGATGCGCTTGGTCGGCACGGTGGTCACAAGCTGGCCCCACACCAGTGTGCCACAACCAAAGAACACACACCACAGCCACTGGTCCAGGGACAGGGCCTTCGTTTGGAAAAACACACTACCATACTGCACTATTATCACCTGCACACGTAGACCAGGCAGCATGGCAGGGGACACCCCGGGAGTGGCCGAAGTCAGGAGCAAGAGCAGGAGAAACGGGGAGAAGACATACATTAGCCAGATGCTCAAAGAGGATCGCAGACAGCTACACCAGGTGCGCGAGGTAGTTGAGGACATAATGATGACTTCACAAACAGCAATAATATTTCAGACAAGAACCAATATATTCATTCTAAATTTTGTACATCTCTTTTTACTGCTGCTTTCTAAGACTGCTGAGGAAAACTTAGTACATTTAGCCTCAATTATTGACTAAATTCCGCGATGATAACAGCTGCCTGCTAGACTCAGGTATTGTGTGTTCATGTTGGCCAGTGGTTCCACAACAGCAAGCTTTTAGTGAGCATTTAGCATTGCAAGATTGTTAGTCTCCATCTTAGTCATGCCCCCTCTACATAGAAGTGTAGCAGGTTTATAGACTGAACTAAAACATCACAATGAGGGTGACGTGGCTGCAGAAATTCACAGCCACTCACTCTTAAGTCGCACAGATCCTGTGGGAACAAGCAAATGCATCATTTAGGATAGGCACATAATAACACTGTGCACAGAAAGTTTGGCTATCGACTCTGCCGTTTGAAGCTGCTTTGCAGTGACCATAATTACCTTTTTCAGGGTTGTCACTCGTCAAGGCCTCCACATGCTTGAGATACCCAACCGCCTTAATATGCCTGCTCACTTGCACCCCTAGTTTCTTGTCACGGATGATAATTGGCTGTAAAATGTGGTCTAAACCTCAAAAAAAAAAAGGATTTGGCGACAATTAAAAAAGGTGGTGACCTCCAAGTCTCTGTGGTCTGTGTGTAAGGCGACAACTAGGACAGCATACAGCTTCATCTCCTGTGTCAGACTGAAAGCTGATATTCTGGAATAATTGTACCAGATAGGTGACAAAGGGTTCGGCAAAAGCAAAGCACCTAGACAGATATAATGAGAATTTTAACTGTATGGTGATCCAAAGCAGTGTCCTAAAGTACCTCATGCACCCCCTAGACTGCGCTATTTGCATAGCACTTCACCAGAAAAACATGCACTGACACAACATTGAAGAGGTAACAATTCAAAAAGACAGTGCGCTCAACATGCACGCCAGAACATTGCACTGCAGAAAATAAATGCAGTTAAACTTCACTATAATGAAGTCACATCCTATACAAAAACACTTTCGTTATATCTGATATTCTTCATTGCACATACGTTCATCATATGCTGATATATCATCATATGCTGATATAAGAAGCATTTTTGGATTAACTTTGTTATATCCAGTAATTAATTACACCTGTGCTCATTATATATAAGTTTCATTGTATTTGGATAACATGGACAGTGAGATGAGATGGAATTTACATGCCTGGCGCACACGAGCGACAAAATTGAAAGCAGAGGTGAAAAACTACTGATTAAAGAGACTCTAGAGGAACACAATCAATTTGGAGTGATAAAGCATTCTTTGAAAGCTTTTTGTCAATTTCATGATAATAGGCTTTTTTTTTAATCAGAAGAGAAAATGAAGGTAAAGGTTTCATTTTTCTTTAAATTTTGCCCCAGAACCCCTGCCCTGGCACGTTAGTGTGAAATTTCAAACTATATTTTTTTTCCTATTTTGGCTGCATTGACTCAGTAAATGCTCCCAAAACCTGCCATGTTCAATCTCCGGCTCCCTTAGAGCACAATGCAGTCCATTTTTACCAATAAGCAGTTAACTAGGCACTTGCAGACACCATCAAAATCCATGTCATGGCAAACTGGTGCAGAAACTTCAAGGCAGCTTTTGACACCCTGTCTTTCCTTTCTTTGCACTTTTACTGACTAACCAAGTCTCTTCTCGTGGTAAGAGTGCAGTTTTGGGTATGTATAAGGGCTAGTTACTAGTTATTTACTTGTACAGGTTAAATCACTTCTCTCTTTAGAGTCCCTTTAAATATAGACCTACCATGAATATAATCATTTTGGAGATGCTAATAGACATAATTTCCAATATATGTACTACATACATACATAACCTTAAAAAAAAAGCAGCATTTTATCCGGTTTTAGTGTAGCAGAAGGAAATAACTGGCAGACATATGAAAAAGCGTTTTTACTAACATTGCATAATTACAAAAAAATATGCCTTATGATTTTAACAAGGTCCGGCCCTGCATTACAAACAGCGCCCAGCAAGAACGAAATGACACACATACATATGTGAAAAAAGTGTGTGACATACTTCTCATGGTATCAGTTTAGCTTTCCATTCCTTATGAGCAATTTGACTAAAAGCCTAAATACTAGGCTTGTGCAAACCCAGGATGTTTCCAAATATTGGATCGAATGTTACGCTAATAAATGTCTGCTCCAGTTTGAACTTCAGTACCTGGATTTTTCTGTATTTTAAACTAACAAACATGAATTTTAAAGCGTGTGCAATCATCAGCTTCAGTTTTGGTAAGCAAGTTGCATTGCCATTAACATTGCTAAAGGCCAAGACAAGCCAAAGACAAAGTACTTGTTTACATTTGTCAACAGATTTTTCTGACAAGCTTTTTGAACACCCCTGCTTCAACCCTACCTTCTTGACTGAACTAATGTATAACAGTAATTAAGCACAACAGAAGTTTCAAACGCCTCAAATTTTTCAATTTTTTTTGGATGTGATCTGCATTCACGATGTACAGAAATTGTAGCTGTGAAGAAAGTCGCTACCATTTCCGCTGACCCTTATACTCTCACTTTTATAGGCGAGGTGATTTCTGCACTTTCCAGGAGCAGTAGACCTGCTGCGAACAGATGTGCATCGACTGCGCATTGAACCATAACTTTAGTGCCAGACCAGGCGAAGCAGCACTGGTTAGGGCTAACAGGCGAGGCAGTGCCCTATAGCGAAGATTCATGGCTGGCCTGCATGGTGGTGGGTGGCAAACTACTGTAAGAAGATTGCTGCTGTGCGAGTGGCTCATCATTGATTGGGCTTGAGATTATGCGTATGACAGGGCCGTAGAAGCAGCGGTCTGCACCATGGGCAGCAAGCCAAAAAGTGAGCACATTTACAGTAAACAATTCATTTTTCAGACGCTTGATTTTTAGGACATGCCGGATAATTCATATGCCTTTGCAGCACTGTCCCGATCCTCACAGAGCCAATGTATAAACATGTCTGAAATTTCTGACACTGAAAACCTTTGCCTCAATTTTCTGGACTATTTGCCGTAAATGCTGGTTCCAAAAGCCCCCACTGCCACCATTTCGATTATCTCGCAGTGTCGTACCAGCACTCTTGCACACCAATCCGCTGGCAGCTGTAGGCCTGATGGCAACGGTAGGCCTAGCTGCTTCAATGTTTGTTTCCAAGCTTCCTCCTGTTTGGTGCAGCGTTTTTCATTGAAAGAATTCGCTTCTGTCAGCAATGGCGCTGACTCCGCCTCTGTCATCCTCGCGGATGGCTTCGAAACCCGATGAAAACGGCGGGGATCGAGCGTTCCATAATGCCAGTTCCCAAAAGTCAGCTTCGCCGCAATACAGCGGTGTTACGCGGTGAAGGATACGTAATGTGTTGTGGTGAAACATACCGAGAATGAAAAGGGACCACTGTCATGGGACAGAGTAGGAGTTCTTTAATTTGCACGCGTGCACCCGCCGTCTTCTGTCACAGTGCAAGCACCGATAAGCCTAAAATGTGTACTGGCAGGCCTTCATAGCCATTTCGGATGCAGTTGATCCCTTAGGGGCAGGAAATGGAATGCATTTGTTTCTTTTTTGACATTTTCGCGGACCCCTAGTAAGTCCGAAAAATCGGATGTTGACTGTATTAGGTTTGACTGTACGCCTACTGGATGGAACAGATTAAACTCACATGTAGGCGACAGCACCAAATTGAACTTGAACAATACAGCCCAAACTAAGGCCACCGTACGGTCAAGGTCACACTTGTAGATGACGAGTGACATATCTGGCCATGTGACGGGCAAACACGAAATGTTCTTGAGGCCTCAAATATTGTAAAATTTCAAGTACACAAATCTATAACACTGAACAAAAGTCCATAAATTAATTCTCTGTGCTACTGGCATAATAAAAAATGTATAATGTGCATTTTTTTGCCTCAGAATATCTGAATAACAGTTAACGAAAAAAACTGATTCCAGAGATGAAATGTTTTACACCTTTGCAAGGATCTTGTTTATTTACTTGTCAACTCCTGGCTCTTGTATTAAGGTTTTATGCAAATCCACAACTATAGGAACTATTTGTTTCAAAATTATTCGACACTATTATTATTCGCTTCGACTTCGCTTGGAACCCAGAAACTGATATTCGCACAAGCCTACAAAAGCCAACAGAAATCGGGGTCCAGCCACTGAGGTACCTTGGACCCCTTAATCCCACAGTAGTGCAAAGAAGTCTTCTTACAAAACCGTATTATGTAAAAGTCTATAATTGCCTTTCATCTATAGACAGGTATATACAGAATTCGGAAGTAAACGAGCTATTTTCCCGTGTTACTATGCACTCCTACTTACAAAAAACTGGGGACTTTCGACGACAATACACAAGCCCACTGACCTGAGCAACTGCAGTGATGATCAGAATGCTATAGAAAATGGGGTTGGTTAGGAGGCCCTCGAAAATATTGCGTTCCCCATGGATCTTGCGGGCATTAACCTCGTTGAACAGGGTCATCATGACAAACGTGTTGAAGATGATGGTGAAGTGCTCCGAGAGACGCACCCCCATGCCAGGGTCGATGTCGAAAATCTCTGGGCCTGCACAGATGGGCCAGAGACTACCTTCATTTGTGACCCATGGGCACTAGGATTACAATATCACAGGTTTCCTCATGCGATCATTCTGATCAAGTGCATGCATGGGCACCAGGCTAGAGCACTATTGTGACACCAATATAGTTACTGTCCTTCATAAGGCATAAACTTCCTGCAAAACAAAGGTCAGCTTCCTCACACAGCAGAAACTCCTTTCAAGGTCACCAAGTTGAGGAATTTAGAATTAAGACACAATAATTTAGTTTAGGACTGGCTGCTACTGGAGCAACTCCGACACACATTGTCATCACATGCACCTGCCGTGTACCTGCTTGCCATCACTGCACTAGACTCTCTATCTAAGCATTACTAGATAATGAAACTCTTGGTACATATGTCTGCATAGAGCAAATATTCAAGAAGACACCATGCTGAACCTAATTTTTGCTTTGAGGAGAACTCGCATGCACTAGAATGCAGGAGTTTATTGCACACAGAAGCTATCTCTAAAGGCCTTGCAGAGGGCTCATTAGGATAACTTTGGGCCTTCCAGTAAAGGAAAAATTTGATTGTGCAGATAGTGGTAGCCATAGGCAGCGCCGAATAAAGGGGTGGGTGGGGGGGGTGAGCTCCGGAGCACGAGCCCCCTTCGACGTTGCTGCAACGTACACTCCCCCCCCACCCCACACACACACCTAAAATGTCATTACCAGAGTTTTGTCGCACACATCATTTGAGGTTTCTTTTAGCTTGCCTTGACCTTTTCACTTAAAATATTATACTAGCTACTAGCTTGCTTCATAATTCTTGGCACAGACATGCACAGCTTTTAATTCATACTTTCGCTCTGTTTCTGAAAATCCTGACAATAGGAGGACGCGCATTAGAAGCACTAGCAGCAACTGCATCATCAGTATTTTCTCACTTCAACATAGTTTTAAATTTCCGCTCTAAACACCATGCACATAGACAATACAGTCGAGCCCACTTACAACAATATTCAAGTGCCATGAAAATTCCATTGTTTTAACCGATGATTGTTATAACCGGGTTGCATGAAAAAAAATCAAAATGGGGGATGGCACAGCTGGTCCGAGAAAACTATAATGGCGGGAGGCCAGTTCTCTGCACCACCTTCCTCCATCCGACTTCTGATTGTGTCGACTCATTTAACTGTTTAACTATGCTTCCTGCGTGCTCGATCCGATCGCATGTTGTTAACAAGCCGCAGCTATCGGCGTTCAAGAATGGCACTGTTATAACAACTAAAAGGAAGGGTCACGGGCAGCATGTGACATATGAGCTCCGTCGAGGCATCACTTTGATGGCCCCAAAAGGCGCCTTTTAATAGAAGCAGGAAGGTTGCCGCGGCAGCATGTCAGCTTGCAAAATCCAGAAGAAGCACTGGAGCGAGATCACCAAAAGCATTTCGCCATGTACTTTCCACAGGCTTGCACGAGAACACCGCATGTCCATCAGCATTGCTTGCTTTACGCGGAATTTGACAACATCCTTCTCCAGAGCATCCAGGTGCTCCACATAGTGAAGCGGAAGGTCCCTTCCAAAAACAAGCCCATGAGGGACTGAATCATCTACAGAACCTCCCGCAAGGACAATGTTGAGGCAGTCTGCCCTACTGCGTCAGCGCTGCTGTCGTGGCCGTCACTGTCGCTATCCGATGCAAGCACATTCATGACAATTGCCTCATTGGTTAGAAGCACTGCATTTGGAAATTTATAGCCGTGCGCTTTCTTTTCACCAGCAACATTGCCGATGATCAGCAGGCAGATCAGCCATTTTCCATTTCGGCGGCAAGTCAAGCAAGGCTGAAAAACAACGTGGCCAGGAACGACTTCGACGCAACGAACAAGTAAAAGCATGAGCGACTTAATCCGTTAGCAGAATTGAGCAGGATGAGGGCCATAGAATAAAGAACCAGCTGTGAAGGCCGTGTGGCAATGTGGGAACAGCACCGCAGCGCTGGCAACGTTGTCAGCGCAGTTGGCGCGGTCCATTTGTGTTTCGGAGGGTGGCACGGCACAGAGCTATGGACGCAGCCAATTTGTGTTTGGAGGGGTGGAAGGGCAACGGGAGAGATGCGCGTGAGGTTTGCATGCATCTCTCATGGATTTACTCATGGAGAGAAGTGCGCAGCAGCAGTTGGGGTGGCGCCGACCTGATAGTCAGCCACTCATAGTACTCACGGCGGAGCAGGTTCTTAAAAGGCGAATATCCAGGCTTGTTTCATGACCATTTCGCACTAAACTGGCAGGGATCGATCACGTATTTCAGCGACGTACATCACAAGCTTGGCCTACAGCTCCGGAAAGCGTCTAGACTTCGGCCCGTGGGAAATTCTTCCCTTGCCGTCACAGATGAAAATTTTGCTTCGCTGCAGTCGCCACTCTCGCACCACCCGTTCAGAAACAACAAACTTGCGGCCCACTGCGCAGCGATTTGTTTCATCGGTGTAAAGGGAGGCAGCCCTCTTGAATGCTGCTGTGAACGAGCACCGAATGTTTAATGGGCCTAGAGCCCTCATGACGACTGAAGAAGCAGGGAAGTAGCACGTAGCTGGCAGTGAAGTTGAACGCGTCAAACTAAGTGCTAAGAGCTACACAGGGAATGAGAAACATGTGAGCGGTGTCTGCTCTTCCATGAACTATTGATACTCCCTGCAAGCGCCGCCGTTCTGAGAGTGCTGCCACGAATGGAACAGCGGCACTTCCATCAACTATCGACACCCCCCCATGAGTGTTGTGTGCACTTTAAAACTCTAGAGAAATGTAGAAAACCCTTCCGAAAATCGAACATATGCGCGAGATAGTGAAAAGCTAAGGGTAGGGCCATAGAGCAAACATAAAATTGTAACTACATTGTAGCTCCCCTGATATATTGTTGGTCTTGCTTTCTTTTGGCTGTGCCATGTTTTGGTTTCGATTGTAAGCCGATCCCCCCACTTCAGATGTTGAAATTTAAAAAAAATAAGTTGATTTACAATCATGTAAATACAATATTTTTTGGTGCCCATTGGGTTGAATGACACAGCTTACATGCAGCCCTATGAATAAGGGCTGCATGTAAGCTACACACACGCTACATGTGCCCTGAAGCTCGACATACTGGCTACAAAAGGGTTCAAGGTATCCTGCTTTCATTCGTGCGCAGCTACATATTATATACTGAGGTACACATTTCTTGCACTCCAGAAACCGGAAATTTGGTGCCTGATAAGCAGCAAAAGTGTCAACAACATGTTGCTTGCTTCATCTATGGACAATCTTGCACGCTGTCTGCTATTGCAACCTGTTGTCCATGCTTTTGTTGCTTGCCAACTACCAAACTCCTGGTGATATAGCAGAGAAATAACCTAACCACAAGATATGCAACTAGTTACATGTTTACAAGAAGGATACTCATGATGTAGTATCTAACGAACTGTCATGCACCATATACTAAAACTTTGGACAATGTAACACAGCAGCACTACAAAGTACTGTGCGTGGCAATGCTGAGACGAAGTCAGGATAATCAAGCCAGTCTGAAATATGTTGACTACTGAAAGTGAAAAGATGGGGCTGAAATATCTGTACCGAGGAAGAGCAGCAGGAAGATGACGGTGAGCTGGTAGATGGCATGACCCAGGATGTTCTTCATCATGGTGCGCGAGATGAGCGGCTTGGTGCGACCGTAGGGCTTACGCAGCAACAAACTAGATGTGGGCATCTCTGTGGCTAGCGCCAGGGATGCCAGGGTGTCCATTATTAGGTTCACCCACAACATCTGCACCGCCTTCAGGGGGCTGTCCTGTATGTAGAAAGTAAGGCAGGAAATTGTCAGGACAAACGGCAAGTACTTGCATCATGTGCAGCTCAAGTGAACAACACATCACACACTGCACATTATCTGTGCTGTGTTTAAAGCAGATGACTCAAACTTGCAGTTGTCTATCTTCCTGTTTCGAAGGTATACTCGCAATCTTAGCACCTTTAGTATTACCTTTAGACAGTAACTGCTTGATCTGTGTATTTTAGTTATTCACAGATGGCACGCCTGCAGATATATTTTTGTTAGCTTATCTATTTCAGTGAGCCTATACTGATACATTTTATTCGTGTTCTGTTTGTCACAAAAGTGCAAAGGCCATCAATCTCATCACCAAGATGAGACTGATGCATTTAAAGCATGCATATTTGCAAAAGTTGACAAGACACCTGTCACTCCAGTAAGGCATCATACTAGACATTTACCCCCATATTCATAAATGTATCTTAATCTCAAGCCCATGCTTGACTTGATTTAAATGACACCTTTCTTGCATGCGGCGAAGGAAATGCAATGAGCGCCTTGATCACATTCACGCTAGGCATCATAAATGATGAAGTCAAGCACGGGCTTCAATTTAATTGAAAAGCACTTCGGAATAGGAGGGTATGTCGTGTAAATTGCGGAGCATCCCATGTAGCCACTGGTGGAGGACATTGCCCCCAGCTTGCTCACCCTAATGGCGCAGGCACCCGTAAAGGCAACAATGACAGCCACTGTGTTCACAGTGAGCTGGAACTGAAGGAACTTGGCAATGCTGTCGTAGACATTCCGCCCCCACATGACGGCCTTCACAATGCTGGTGAAATTGTCGTCAGTCAGGATGATGTCGGAGGCCTCCTTTGCCACATCTGTGCCAGCAATGCCCTGGTGGAAGAAATTGAAAGCAAGCATGGCTGTCATTAGCCTTTGCGAAACTAAATATATTGCAATGCCTTTTCTTTTGTTTCAATTCAAAATTCCTCCCAACAAGCTGCAACAGCAAACACAAGAGAGCCATAGTCTGTAACTTCAAAAAAAAAAAAAAAAGGTAATGAAACTTTGAAGCTCAGACAGCTTCGTGATCCGATTTCCACTTAAGTGCCAGTGCTACGCATCATGTTAATGTCGCCTGTTGCCTTAATCACAATGATGATTTGAACTTTCCAAACTGTATGGCCAACCAGCTGAACCAACGCACCGAACTGTGGGGAGTAAAGGCAATCTGCTTTATTTGCTATAACAGAAAACGCCCATTGCCAGCCTGCCTTCCAGTGTGCTGTTTTGAAGTTATTTCCTTGTCATATAAGCAGCATAAGGAGCAAAAAATCTGGCAGGTGATCTTATTGGAAGTAAGCAATTACTATAACCTGCCTAAAATCTCTACGTCATGTCACTACTGTAGGCAGTACATTAAATTGATGCATTAAATTGATGCATTGAATGCTGAATAAAGTGCATTCAGCATTATTTATGCTACGCATGTGCAGAGAGCCTGGGAACCTTGAAATGACACTCGGATGCCAGCAATACATTGTAACATTAAAGTTTTTACGTACGGACTACTTTTACCATTGCAACTGTAATACAGGAAGATCAGATCAACTCACCATGGCGAACCCCACATCGGCTTTCTTGAGGGCAGGCCCATCATTGGTGCCATCGCCCGTGACAGCGACAACCTCTCGGTTGTCATGCACTTTGCTTTCAATAATGCCCTTGACCAGGTTGTACTTGTCCTGCGGGGATGATCGAGCCAGCACCCGCAGGCGGGGCCACACCTTGTCCAGCAGTGGTTGCTGGATCTGCAAGGGTCAGAGGTCACATTACTCAACCACTCATTTTCGGAAGAATGTTATTTTAGAGCAGCTACCTGTTGCAGTACCCACGTCCCTTTAACAGCCACTCTTGGGTTTTGCCACCAATGTCTGTTTGCACAAATTGATAAATTAATGCTGGCCACCTTGTTTCTATGTAGACGCCACTTGCCTGCCTGCAGTTGAATTTACTTCCCGATCAACATTTTCCGGTCTGCACCTATTCCTATCGACAGCCTGCTACAGTCAAATCTCGTTACTACAAACACCACATTCACGAATTTTTCAAATTTATGAATGTCTTAAAAATCCCTGCCAGATTGCCTATATTTTCAATGTAAAGATATTTCAGAACTACGAATTTCAACACAGTGCATATTTCAGAATAATGCACACAGTTTATTTTCCCTGTTATAACCGAGGAACAAACCAAGGAACCAGTTATAACCAAGGAACAGTATTACAAATTCAGCTAAAAGTAATAGCGCCGCAACTCTCACGTAAAACAGAAACGGCGAGTGCAGTAGCTATCACCATCACCATGTCGCAGTAGCTATCATCATAACCATGTCGAGTGCCAACTGCTTCACTACAAACAACTTCACCAAGAACTTCAAAACAAAGGTTTGGCGATGTTCGCACGAGATCCAACGATGAATGCAGCTAGCGACGGTGCCAAGAAGCAAAAGCAGTTTTTGCTGCAGGATAAATTGGACGTATTGCAGGAAATCGATGCAGGGAAAAGGCAAATCGACGTGTGCAGACAGCGTGGCATTGCCCCATCAACCGCCACAACGATTTTGAAAGATCAAGACAACATTGTTGAACTTCACCGGGAATCACAACTCGCTCCTACAAGGAAACGGCTGTGACTGGGAAACTTTCAAAAGGTGGACCAAGCTATTCTCACGTACTTCAAAGAGCTATGGACGAAAAACACATTCTTCCTCAACACATTCCCGTGTCTGGCCCAATGCTCCAAGAAAAAGCCTACAAATTTGCCAATGCACTTGAGGTAACTGGGTTCGATGCCAGTGCAGGTTGGCTTTTTCGTTTCCACTAAAGGAACGAAACAACTTGGCAGGTAGTCTCGGGCGAGGGAAAGGCTGCTGACAGGGAAGGTGCAGCCTCCTAGCGCTATGATCGTTTTCTAGAGGTGGGCCGAGTCATACTCTAAGACAATATTTTCAACGCAGATGAGACTGCACGTTTTTATCACCTCCTGCAAGAACACACGATGTACTTCAAAGGGTAGCAGTGGAAAGAAGGGAAGAAGTCGCACCTTCGCATGACTGTACTGCTCTACTGCAATGCAACAGGCACGAAGAAAATTAAACCACTCATCGTCGGCAAGTATGCAAAGCCCCGCTGCATGAAAAACATCATGTAGTTATACCGTACAACTGCTGCGCCAACAAACGAGCCTGGATGACCAGAGAACTCTTTTCCAAGTGGCTCATCAGACTCAACAACCAAATGAGGAGGAATGACCGGAGAATTCTACTGGCTGTCGACAAGTGCTCTGGTCACATTGTGAATGAATGTGACGCACGTTCGCTTGGAGTTTCTGCTGCCAAACAACATGTCCTAGCTGCAACCCTTAGACCAGGACATTATAAAGAGTGTGAAAGCAGAATTTTGCAAGTGCCTTGTGCAATGGTTGATTGTCAACCTCCATCTAAAGCAGCCGACTGCAATCAATATTTGTCAGGCAGCAGAAATTCTCACAGGAGCTTGGTGGAACTTGAAAGTGTCCACCATTAGCAACTACTGGCAAAAACCAGGGCTTTTTAGAGTGCCTGCGCAGCTTGAAGATGGCCTGGAGGTGACCAGGAGCTACCCAAGAGACCTGTGGACCAAGGTTGCAGAACTGCTGCCCGCCGTCTCTTCCTTCGACGACTATGTGGAGTACGACAGCGCAGCACTAACGGCGGCGGGACCTGACAACTGAAGAGACTGTTAACTGCGTTCGTGATGTCTCCATTGACGATGACGGCCCGAAGGAAGACAACTGTGGGTCACCGAACATAGAAGACGAGATCGTGCCGAACAATGATGTTTTAGTGCACATGAACAAAGTCCGCACTTTCATCGCTCGGTGCAATGACGTACCCAATGAGGTATTGTGCAAAGTGGGAAATGTATAAGCATTCCTAATCAGTCATGCGTGCTGCACGTACCAGAAGAAAATAACTAATTTCTTCAAATAAAGCAGATTTGAAGTGAGTGAAACATTTTTATTTGAGAGTATGCTTGTCTGCACACTAGTTTACTGCCAAGGTACGTCGTCTTCATTCCTAGGTTTGTCCACTGACTTATAACCGCAAGTTTTTCATTACAACAATATTTTAATATAATGAATTATTTTCAGCGGTCCCGCATGACTTGTTATATTGAGATTTGACTCTACCAATGGTTGGAAATTCATATTTTGCTGCTTTTCAAGCGCTCTCGGATAGCTAGCTCCGTTGATTAGATTATTCAGGAACTATTTTATTAAGTTTTGCTTTTCCGTATTTGTGGAAGTGCCTTCAGAAAAAAGGCGTGTTCAGCGCAATGGGTGCTTGTATGAGTAGTTTCCAAGATGGCGTCGACGTCTGGTGCCACTTATCCACCGAAACATCGTATTTCTAATGTTTCTGATGCATCTGTGCCAGAGCGTTTAAACTTTGGAAGCAGCACTGATATGGAAACCAACTTCAGTTCGTCAGATTTCAGCACAAGGTTTTGCTTTCTTCTCTGAAATGTATTGAAGCTGTTAGGTGGTGATATAAAGATATCCTGCCTGTTGTTAAGGTCACAGTTCTTATTTGCAGAGTGATAAGATCCTTTAGGCAGAATCATTCGCTGGCAGCCATGCAGAGGGTAGAGTTTTGCGCCATAAGACAGCCGCGAGTCAATCTCGGCTCTGCGCTAGGGCTAGTCACTAGGGTTATCATTATCTTATCTATTTCAAAAAATTCTTTACATAAAAAGCTGATATTTGCCAGAGTATTACATAGGTCCTTTCCATTGAAAATACATATTCTGAATTCTTTTTACATAGTCATGCATATGTAAGGCACACGTAATGGCACCCTGCCCACCAACAGAGGTGGCTTCTGGCAAGCACCATACTTATAAGCGCGAAGTAAAGTTTTCATTGTGCAAAGCAACAGGGACATTCTCATATGTTTTACTTTTCTCATTAAAATTTTTTTTTCCAAATTCTTTTTTAATTATCATGTTGTTTGCGACTGGTATTGTCAGAAAGAGATTTTCTTCCTCAACAATTTGATACTAAAGTCGACTTCCGTTAATTCGACCCTGACGGGACCAATGAAATTGATTGCATTATGTGGTGGATCGAACTAAACAAGGTGCATAAAGAACACCAAGCCTACCACTGAGTCCTTCAGCAGAATTTGCCCTATTGTAACATGCTCCCAAACCAAATGCACTTCCACTTCCTATGTGTCTAAAGAAGAAAACTACCTTAAAAATGGAATTAAAACTCTTAAAATGTAGGAATAAAATGTACACCCAATTCTTAGCAAGAAAAATGGACAATATGTGTTTCACAATGGCAGCAGGTTTCTTCAGCTTCGCTACAGAGTTCTTAGCTTTGCCGCAATACACCATGTCATGCGGTAAAGCATACAAACACTGGAAAGGCCGTTTTGGTTTTGTGTCTGATTGCACAGCCCATGCAATTTTCAGCCCAATATCCCTGAGAAAAAAGAAGCATATATTAGAATCGCGTAAATACCGTAATCAGACATTATGAGCTGAAGAGACATTATAAGTTAGCAAAAGTGAAATTTCATGGCAGTTGGCCTTGAATATGGGCAAGCAGCACAGATCTCTTCAACATATGCTGGGGCCTTTCCATGAAAGTTTGCTAACAAAAGTCATGTGGCATTACTACAGTCGGTTGATACCATAGACACCAATTCTCCTGCACCAACTTCGAGAATGTTAAAGAAATGTGTTTAAAAAAATTTTTTAGAGTGCCACCAACCTCGCCGCTAGAATCTCGAATTCGCCGGTTGAACTCCTTGCCTTCAAGAACAAGGAAGTCGTCGCCTGGCTTGATGATGCCACACTTGAGCGCAATAGATCGCGCCGTGTTGACATTGTCTCCAGTCACCATGCGAACGGTGATGCCCGCTCGCTGGCACTTACGAATGGCCTCGGGGACCTGAAACGGAACAAATCACAGAAAGCTCGCAGATGTTTTGGCGCCGCATGAACAAATGCTAGTGGCAGCAATATTTTCAGAACACGCAAAGGTAAGCACAAGATTCCTGCATTTGTTCATGAAGGTATTAGTGGACGCAACTCACTTCAGGGCGTACAGGGTCTTCAATGCCCACAACGCAGACACAAGTGAGGTCCTTGACAATGTTGTCTTCATCTTCCCAGTCTGGCTCTTGTGGGACTGCTACCTCATTGGCCTTGGTGTTTGACCCCTGCATTAAACAGTGATGACCTACCTGAGCAAACTATTGAAAAACTCTAAGGCAGTGAAAACACCACCAGCCCCACATAAACGCATCAGAGTGTATTCAGAGAGACAACTGCAGCCTGAATAGCCATAAATGTCTACCTCTTGCTTAGGCCTAATTATTTGGCTTGAGAACAGTGGGAAGGGTCAGAAGCAGACAGTAAGGGCATGACAAGTTTGGACAATGTTCGTGTAAGCAATGCTTTGCACGAGAAACAATGGAAATGAGGTAAAAACGACTTATTTTAAAAGGCTTCGAGTAATTGTGACCATATTTTTTTGTAACATGAACCAAAATCTACGTAACAAGCTTTTTTTCGCATTTTGGTCCTATAGAAGTGCAGTCACAGTCAAAAAGAATGATGCTGCCTCAATGCAGCATTGCACTCAGCAGAACACTATAACCATGCTGCCACTGTGCCGTGTAAAACATTATGAAAGCAAATTAAAAACAATTTTGAACACAGAAGGCCAATCGTGGCTGCTATAGCAATGTTTACACAGACAGACCAAAGAACAGACAAAACAGTGAATAAGATGAAGTTTTGTCAATGCTAGAGCAGGCCTTCAATATGATAGCCAAGGCATTATGCACATAGCTTGTCATAGAAGAAGGGAAGATGCAAAGTGAAAATCTGTGCAATCACAACACAATGACAACACAATATCGCAGGTGCCTCTTTTAGTGTTCTTGGTTGTGCGTCCTGAATCACTCAAGATTTCACTTGATGCTCGATGTTTCATTAGATTGCTTCAATCTTTGCCTATTAGTGAGCTTGAACACAGTCCTGTAGCTTGTAACATTAACATTGTTCTTGAGGACAAAATTGAAAAAGTGCAACCCAGATTGTAAACACACTGTGCAACAGGTATGGAGGCCATTCTTATTAGAGTTGAACCCTGCATTAGAGCACTGCACGAGCTTGGGCATTCCCAAAAACTCAAGCTTGGGGGGCGGGTCGTGCAAAGTAGGCGTCCCGGCAGACTCAAGCCAGGCCTAGGCCTGAAGTTCAGCAATGTGCAGAAATATTGCGCTATTAAACAAGGCATGGGCTGCAATATATTCCCTTAGCCAGATCTCTGGCTTGAATGCGACAGTTTCCGTGGCAGGGGATATCCCCCTACCACGAACCATAAACACCTAACCGGTAGGCATCGAGAAGCTTAGTGCCACCATTGTCACCAAACTTCTCCAATTCTAAAGTCTCCATTCCTGAAGCTGAAGCTTTAAAATTTCCACTTCTTCATCATCTATATGAAAACTCTCCTTTATTTTTTTTTATTTGTGTAAATGTTTACCACTCCTATCTTCTGAAAGTGATCGTATCTCTAAAAGCGAATGACTGAGGATGCTATACGTTGCCGCAAATCTACATTCGGTTACACTGAATCCGCACAGAGTGCCCTGGGGTGGCATCAGAACCAGCTTTCTTGAAGCAGGGGGACGTGTATTCTTGCACGATCACTTTCAGAGTACATGCTGGAAGAGTGGCAGCCCACACTGCGGCCGCCATCCGAAGCATTATAAGTGCATGTCAGAGGGATGCAGTTGTGCCATTTGAAATAGGCAATTGATGAACAAGACGGCGACCAAGAGGTGCTTGTGATGCATGCAATTGCTTCCAGCGCTTTACTGTTTTTGTAAACGAAAATGGTGGCAGCCTTGTAAGCGTACTGTGATGGTGTTTTATGCAATTCAAGTGGGAAGAAAGTGCAACTGAGCAGTTTTTTTACTCTGTTAGCACAGTTCAATTCACCAACAACATTAAACAGCTGAATGCAGCCCACCGTCAGGATGTAGTCCTTGTAGGCAATGGATATGGTTCGCAGCCCATTGGATGCCATGGGCTCGATGACCGTCCGCACCAGGCGATCCTGGTCTTCTTGCCTAAAGTTCTCCACTTGACCACCAGATCCAAAGATGTAGCTGCACCTAAATGCACACAAGCCACATGGCTGACCGTCAGTTGTGCAAAGCTTGTGCATTGCACAATTTATTTTACATTCGATTTCAACGACACATATTACAACATCACAAAATGCAATGCAAAAACTTGTCCGTACCTCTGAACTTCTGCCACACATCTAAGCTACTAGTAACACAATAGCAGTGCTGTAAAAGATGACAGCATCGCCTCCAAGCATGCCTTAGAGGTAGCAGACGACGCACAAGCGACATCGTGAGTGAGTACCAGGTAAACAGGTCATGCATATTGTAATTATTGCTTTGGTATACAAATTCATTTATTTATTTATTTTTTGCTCCAATTGAGTTCGAAATCATGTATAGCTGCTGTCCCCACTTGGATGGTAGTTTTACAGAGTTCTTGTAATTGGTGCGCAGTGTACACAGATTCAGGAGTGTTTTCCTTTATTCTTTGTTGATCATACATTAGGATACATTTCTGTTAGGCATAATTAAAATTACTGAAAGTACTGCATTTAGTTTTGCTTTTAGCTGATGATGCGACACCATTGGTGTAAAGTTTTGTCAGTAAAAATAATGTGACTTGCTGCATTGTGGTCAGCTTCGTATTGTTGGGGGTTAGGGTGCTTCAAGCTGCTCCCGCAGCTTTTTCCCCCAAAGTCCTCCATTTTTTACAGAAACAATAAAGAAAGAAAGAAGGAAAGGGAAAAGAGTTGCATGCCCTGATGAGCGACAAACAATTTCAGATGAGTTTGTGGAACTTCATGGAGATGACAGCGCCTCTCAGCAACCACTGGTGTCAAATAGGCATGAAATACAAAATATAATATTGGCGCCGCACATGCACAGCAAAAACCCTCAAAGTTAAAGCTCCTGCAAGCTGCTGGCCATCTGGCAACGCTTAAAACTTGCTGGTGCTGTTGGCTTGGTGGCCCCCCGGCAAGGTACCACTAGCACCTTGCCTTCGCACACTAACATCGCTGCCAACTTCCGCACTCTGTGCACACAGGCTGCTATGCTTCGAGTGTCATGTAGTACTCTCAAACTGGTATGAAACATGAACAGCAGAGCACACAGTTTGCAGTAACATGCCACCCAATCAGAAACACCTAGTAACTTTGGCCATGGTAAACTGCTGCACATGTGTAGTCAAATTAAGGGCACATAGCTTCATGTCCTGCTCAATTGTTCTCAGCAATCACTTGGCTCATTTGCATTTTGTGAACAGGCAGGCAGAGCACTGCAAGCGTCCAATTTTGTACAGTGCTCGTTGCTGGCTGCCAATGAAATCGGACACTGGATGCGACCGAACGCCTCTAAACAGCAACAAAATGATTTCTTTACACTGGCATCCGGTAATGCATGTTGTATGAAGTCAGAGGCTTGCACCTCTTTGTCAGCATGCTCACGTAATGCTGTTAAGTTGATCGACTGCCGAAAACCTGATAGCAGCACTTAAAGCTTCAAACCATTAACTTGACTGAACGTGCACAGCAGTTCGCCACGGTCATGAACAAAGAGTGCAGCAGGTACCACAAGTCAGAAGAATTAATTGTTTACGTTAGAAGAGTAAAAAAACACACATGTATGGTCCTTTTTTTTTTTCTGTCTGTTTTGCAGTCCTTTGGCACTGCACAGCAGGCATGTTGTGTCTGCTGCAGCTCACCCAACTAAACAAAATTCACAATTTAACACAGTTTTACAGCAAGAACGACTTTGCCATATCGAGGTTATATTAGACCTTTACTTGTGCAACAGTAAGTAACCACAGGTCAACGAGCAAAATTTTAAAGTGAGTAGCTTTCGTTGGCTCTTTCACCCATTTTCATGGCAGGCTGACCGTTGAACTAAGCAAGAAAAACCTTCATTTATTCGTTCACTTGTTTGGGCTATTAGCTTACATTGACAATCATTGTTGATGGATTCTGCAGAACTGTTCTTTTCTTAGGCAGCAATTTCAAACTCTACGTGAACATGTCTGCATGCCAAATTCCTAGTGCTCAGAACGCAGCATGGGAAGGATCTCACTTCTTCAGGACGATTTCAGAAGCACCCTTGGTGTAGACGCGGAATCCTCGGCCACCATCGAGAGGGATGACAGTACTCATCGACTTTCGGACCGAGTTGAAGGTGTAAACTTTGTGCAGCATTTCCTCGGGGATGTCATCCCGCACACTCTGGTATTCCTTGCCAAGGTCAAGCACAAAGCCCAACAGGGCGCACTCTGTCTTGTTGCCCACCTGCTTTGGAAGTTCACCCGGATTCTCGGGAAGCTGCATGAGTGGACGTCACATCAGAAGTAATCCCACAGTGAGATGACACAAGTAAACAGCTCATACACTTTTCGCACATATGAAATTGCATCACGTAACCAAAAGCAATGTCAAGTGGTTCAAACTAGGATTTTTTGGATGCTTCAAAATACCAAAAGTTTTGAGTTTCCAGTGGTAAACATAAATGGGCATGTCTGTACGTAAGTGTCTGTACATGTTTCTGTGCCCACTGCAGAACCTTTAGAGATTAAAGTAAGTAATGTTTAGAGAGCACTAGGTTTGTTGTAACTCTCTTGCATCTCTTTCACGTAACCCTTTCAAATAACTCTTGCAACAATTCATATACGCCTCCAAGACAACTCCATAAACTCACAATTCATACCACGGGCTTATTACTTAGCCTACAAAAGCAGATTCACAGTTATAAAATCATTTAAGGCAATCGTAAAGTTGTACATTGATGACCATGCTACAAATATGTGAAATTAATTTTTGTTCATGGCACCAGGCCCCACCACCGAGTGAGTGACTAAGGGAAGAAAGCCAACCCTTGAGCTCAGGCTATGTTTTGTAAATGGATCTTTCTACACACTTAAAGTTGCTCAGTGCAGTGAAAGCAACGAAGTAAGGTTGGCAAGTTTTGGTACTTCAGTAGGTTGAACCTCTCACTGTTGGTTAGAGGAGTCATGCAGAGACAAGGCATAGGTCAAAGTGCTCACAGCCACCCAGTTATAACTAAGGCAAGTTTTCTGTTTACGTAACTAACCTCTCGGTTAAAGCTGTTCAAAAGTGGAGTTGGATAGCGCTCGCTACAGACATAACATATATTTAGAAATTTTCAGATCTCCATAAGTTTAGCTCATGCCGTATTCAGGCAACTATGGCTATTAAGAATCTAATGAAACTGCAAGGAAAGGCCTCAGATACTTACAATAACCCTAGATGTGTAGGCACTGTTCACTGATATGCCATACAGTATCTTGTCAGCAACAAAAGGTGGAAGAGCTTCATATTTTGGTGATGGCTTATACTGAACACCTGCAAAAAGAATGAATGCATTTAAACCAAAGTAAAGCTCACAGTGTAAAAATAAAGAAAAAAAATGCAGCGAAGGTTTCACGGTGCCATAATTTCAGTCACCACTAGCACACTCCATGGTAAAGGGTAACAGAAAAGAAAGAAAAGGAAAGAAAGAAACAGCTCGTACACAAAAAGTACATTTATTAGAGTAATGGAATCTCACCACAGATGTAGCTCTGCACTACAGTCATGCGGTTGGTTGTCAAGGTGCCAGTTTTGTCAGAGCAAATTGCTGTTGCATTACCCATCGTTTCACAGGCATCTAGGTGACGTACTAAATTGTTATCTTTCATCATTTTCTGAAAAACAGAAGTGACAAAATTACAATTCAGTACAAATGCCAGCAGCATGTCCAAGTTCACAGTCCACTAAAAAACCTTGCGCATGTTTGTATTTGGTGTTTTACGGCAGAGCAGCATCCTAGGCCATACTGTGCCAAAACAAATTCTTTTGCTCTTCAAATAGTTTCAGCTGAACATGTAATAATGTGCTGAAAATGAGGCACTACAAAAAGATGAATTTATTTTTTCTTGCTGTCATTAGAAACCTCACTACGCCTGTAATCATTTGGGAGTGAAATAGATCTATGTCCATGGCCAGTGTAGTGCGTATTTTCATGCTGTGTGTTCTGTTTTCTCTTAGCAATTAAAATATGTTGGACAATCCTAAATTTAACCTCTTACCAGCACCTATTCAACGAAAAAGCAAGAACCAGCTACACTTATTCTGTCCTATGACATTGCCCCAGGCTACACATGAATGAATTATGAAGAGAATGCTTTCGCCCCAAAGAATGGCATCTTCTCAAAGCAGGGCTTGCTTAGTGCCTAGAAAGAACACCGAGCTAAATATCTCTCACATTACCTTAACACAGCACAATTTTCTTAAGGCACACTGTTCAAATGTTGTCAACTCATTCGATCATACTCCTCAGGGTCGCATTCATTTATTTGAACTGTTCAAATTGAAAGGAACTATAGCGCAAGATTAAGCAACATTTTAATGCATGAGTAATTAAATACGCAGATAAAATCCTAACGTATCCTACCCTTGGAACCGAGGCAAAAACAGACAACAAATAACGCTAGTAAAAAGGCAGGGAAAGGTTTTTGTTCAACTGTCATCACACGTCGTAAAAATGTAGTTTTCAGCAGTTTTCTATAGCTCACTGCTTTACAAGGAAATCAAGAGTCCAAGAGAATTACTTTCCACCCAAGCCATATTTTGATAAATGAGTGGTGGTTCGTGAAATATAGATTTAAAATTTAAATTGAGGTTTACCATGCCGAAACTACACGGTGGGTTATAAGGGACACATTAACGGAGGGCCACAGGTTCATTTTGGCTGACTAAGCTTCTTTAGCAAGCAGCCAAAGCACAGCGCACAAGCATCTTTGCATTCTGCTCCCATCGAAATACGGCAGTGAAATCGAACCTATGGCCATGTGCTCAGCAGCAGAATGAGATAGCCACGGAGCCATTGTCTATGATCCGTTTGTATCTTTCTCGGCACATTTTTTATGAATGTAAGTGGCCTTATACAATGCCCTGAAAAATATGACACCAGCGAAACACGTTTAACTCTGTTCGAACTACGAGAAATTATGAATAGCTCGAGCTTGATTTATCATGACCCGACTGTATGCAGCAATTGCGGGTGAAAAATTAACCACTGCTGCCACTCACCTTTACAGAGTAGGCGAGGGAGAGAGTGACAGCCAATGGAAGACCTTCAGGGACGGCCACCACCAGAACAGTGACACCAATGATGAAGCAGTTGACGATGTGCTGCGTGTCACTGCTTCTCCAGGGGCGACCCTCCGCCACAAACACCTCAATCAGGTGCCGCACCACCAGAATAAGGACCGTCAACACTGCTATCGTTGACCCTGCGGGGCACAAGAAGTTGCGGAATAGTGAGAAACCATAGTGGAGACAGATCACACTTTGAAGAGCTCACCTGCAATACCACAGCCAATTAAAAATTTGAAAAACAGTGACATTTTTTTTTAAGCTGCTGCAGCAGCCCTACCGCAATCTTCTCCCATGTAAAAGGATACAGTAAGCAAGCGTGAGGGTGGGTGAACACTTGAAAGTAGACGTATGTGAATATAGAATAATAGATTTCGAATCTAATATTGAATATCAGAAAGCATTTCACAAAATTTAATGCTAACAAATTTCGGGCAAGAAAATTCAGTGCTGTACATGCTCGGGAGACTTATAACACTGCATAAAAAGAATGTTATGCAGTGCTACAAGTAACTTAGGTACATAGTATGGTCTACTCTTATTAAAGGGAACACCAAATTAGTATTCCAGCACTGGTTAGAGCTCAGTTCTGATACATGAAGGTCTGGGAAGTAATTTCTTTATCAATAGAATTTCTGTTGAATAGAACTGAGTGCTTTTCTTCCTCTGAAACTAGTGAATTAGTGAAGTTCTGTTGCACTGAAAACAATGAGCTTCACAGATAGCGGACTTGTGTTTTGCAGCAATCTTTCGTTTATTGCACGGAAAGTTTTGCTTTCCAGTTTTTCTCAAAAACACAGAAGGGCTACCTCAACTTTACAGCAGGTGGGTTATCATAAGGCCACCTGCGCGTCAGATGAAAGTCACTCGATCATCCCTCCACAAGTAGTCAGCACCAACAGCAAAGAGCAGGTGTCGTCCGCACCATTTCATTGTTAAGTTTAGAGTGATTTGCACATGTCAAAGATTATGAATTTGGAGGGTAACAGCAAGTTCGTGTGACGCTCCCTCAGGGAGTACAAGCAGGCTGCCATTGTATCCTTGTTGCTCCTGCTGCAGCTGCATGCCCACCTTGCAAATGCTAGCTAAGCCAAACCCCACAGACACATGGTGTCGTTTTGGCAATAGAAAAACAATTGGCAGTTTAAAGGCAAAGCATTTAAAGCAAATAGCAAGGTTTAGTGATTTGCTTGAGCCCCTTTCACAGGGCTCTCAAGTGCAACATGTGGAGGCTACATGGCGCAACATGAAGGCGAGACATAGCAATATGTAGGGTGACATGACGCGACACGGCATGCGAGACAACTACTGCTGCGTAGCAGTAACAGTATCCCGGCAGATACCGGATGTGTCACAATACTGTTGCAATGAGAAACGCTGGCAGCAGCCTTACTGGTGTCGCAACTCGATGGCACATGAGACGAGACCAATGGAAGATGGTCAGCATCTGACAACACCCACTGAAAGGATCAGATCGACTTAGCATGATGTTTACTGTCCATTCTGCTCAGACCAGTGTTTGTACCATGGTATGGTATGCAGCTGCTCAGCAGGAATGCCAATATATGTATGCACAATGCTCATGACAGTAGTTGAAGTCAGAAAGCTACATTGGCTCTCGCAAAGTGAAGTGAGTGGAGTGTAATGGTGCATCCACCTGGCTTAGTCACTTTTGCAGCCAAATGCACTGCGTGTCTCTGGAAATCTTCTAGCTCTTTATGTGTGGGCCTTGCATGCGTGTTGATACTGTGACAGCATAATGGCAGCAAAGGCCCGAACATGCTTTTAGTGTTAATAAATTGTTATCACTAAAACATTAACAATAATTAAATAAGGCAGGTAGGTTGCTGCGAAAGCAGCCGTGAAGGTAAAGCAGCAGAATTTTACACTGACTGAATTTTAACATACTCATGCTCCATCCCATTTCATTACACTCCACATTAGCCTGTAGAGCTCATTAATCTATCTACAATAACATATCCCAAATGTGCATTGGCTAGATTGATTTTTACATGGCAAAACTGTGCCTAGGCTGCAAGAAATAGAAATGCATAAACGGAAGGCCTCAGTCACCTAGGGGTCATTGAAATTCACAGAACTCTCAGACCGTTGCTTTTTGTGTATAGCACACCAACCACAGTAATGCGATGAAGTTCAAGAAGTAAGCCTGCTCTGCTTGGCTTAACAGAACAATTCTGTTGCTGGCAAGACACCTCGGTGTGCCCCCTGTGGCCACTGCATATTGGTGAGAGCAAGAGTAATATCCAGGGAACCTTACCAACATATCCTATCTGGATGGCCAGCTTGGTGAGCTTGGCCTGCAGCACAGACTTCTCTTTGCGGGGGTTGCTGTCTTCGGCTGGAGAGCTGGCGGCGACAATGGAATCCGCGCGGGCAGGTTCCACGTGAGTGTTGGCAGTGATGTTGCCCAAGTGCGAGTTCCCAGACATGGCCACTTCTTCATCCACTGCAGCACCACGCGTCATTCAGAAATATGGGACGTTAGTGGCAGGGAACATCTTGACATGCAATAGCAGCCTCTTATTACCAAACGCCACCGGCACAACCTATGAAGAGTGAGAATGCTAGACAAGTTGGAAAGTAGATGGCTTTCTTACATATCCCAACTAACTGCACAACATCTTTGCAGTAGTAAAAGGAAGCTCAATGATGGTGCTAGGGATATAACAAAGGTTTGTCAAGCTAACAACTCTCTCCTATGCTACAAAATAGCAACTCTTAAGTACATGACATGCCCCAACTATCCTGAATATATATTGGCAAATGCCAGATGTAAACACACAAAATTTAAAGTGCCTGTTACACTTAGAATAATGCATAACACGTATTGTGGCACTGATAGCAGCTCAGGTGAGACACAGCCATCCAAAGTTATTTACCCTTTTGATAGAAATCTTCTTATAACACTACACCAGCCATATTACTCCCAGAAAGCAAAAAGCGGCTGAAATGTGGAAGGTCACCTCACTTGGATGCAAATTATGTGTTCCGAGTGTGGTTTTCACAGCATATACTAATGCAATCACAAACTCGTCAGTAAAGCAGGTGCTATCTAGGCCTAACTACTGACCTTGCTGAACAAACCGCACTATTTCCTGCAACACGGCAGTTTCAACAATGTGTTTAAAGCGACAACAAAATAAATGGCAAATCTGCACTAACATATCTCATTGGCCTTTTTCTTTTGATTTTGTCGCATGAGACAGGCAACCTAAACCTAAAAGTGTGTCCTGGTGAAATCAACGTAATCGCCAAGACCTTGTTGCTTCAAAATTTCGAAGTAAATGTGAGCAAATAGGATGCAACACTCAAGACACCAATAAGAGCATTATGGCATATTTAATTAACTTATCAGCTTAAACATCCCGTACCAACGAAAAGGTTATGAAAAATGCCATAGTGGATGTTTCTCGATTAATTTTGCCAACGTGATTCTTTGACTCGCACCCAAGCTTGGTACAAGGGGGTTTTTGCATTCCTCTACTATCTAAACATGGTCACAGTGTCTGAGAATCAAATCTGGCATCCTATTTAACAACAAAATGCTATAGCCATTAAGTGGCTGCAGTGAGTGAACACAGTGAGTGAATCAGTCATCTTTAAATCAACACAACAAAAGCTTGATTTCAAATCTAACAGCTTGTGACCAATCCGAAGCAATTACCAGTTATCTTATTAGTGCAAAAGTCATTCATTAATTAAAAACAAAACACAGAACTCACCAGAACACGTTAAAACAAGCACACATAAATACAACCTCAAAACAAAAACACAAACCCGCATGGTGCAGAATACCACGGCAATGTGTAAGACAACAAACGCATGCACCACAAGCATAAAAACCCAACACACACCAGGCTTTTAAAGTGGTAGTACAATCCGCATTTTATTCTGCTACATTATAGTTCTACATGTTGTGCTGCCAGCAAAAAAAAGAAGAAAGAAAAAACTGCTCAGTGGCAAACATAAGTGAGCTGCTCAGTGCAGGCCTTCAAACACATTGTTAACGCAGGCATTAAACAAGGAGAAATGAGGCTACCAGTTATATAAGAAAAGAAATTTCTTTAATAACCGACGAGGTCTGATAATATAGCCGGTATGTATAACTATCAGCTAAACCACCCAGATCATCTGCACTCAAATTTCACACACAAGTCAGGGTCATGGTGGGCTTTTTAAGTTGATGTGCTTGAATGCAATACTTGCCCGTTTCATTCATAACAGATCAGAAAAATATGTCGAAAATTTATGTCTGGGATTTCACATTCCTATGTCACCAGGAATTTCACATTCCAATGTTGCAGCTAATGTTGCAGCCACGAATCAAGAAGAAGGAAGCATTTTTGCAGCAATGCACAACTTAAGATGCAATTTTCTCCGTCGAAGTGACAGTAGCACTGTCTATTCTACAAGAATGAATTGCCTGTAACAAATACCATGAAATGTGGCGGGGTTTCATTATTCACTTAAGAGACAGCAACACTGTTCCTTCCTCAGAAGGGGGGGAAAAATACTCTACATTATTTGGCCTGCATCACCACAGATAAAATGCAAGTTCAGTTTTATTCAGAGTGAAAATGGCAAGTACTACATGCAGCATACTATTAAATGAAACAAATTTGGCTTCTATATTAAATTTGAACAGAAACGAAAAAATAGTTCAGCTTGCCATGCTCTCTTATCAACGGAACACTCTGTACACTAGACTGCGCACTTGGGTGCCAGTTAGAAGACGTGCCCACGATTTCCTTTTGATCCCGAAATTCCAAGGCTTGTGGTCTCCCAGAATACACCAGCGTAGTTACGCCAGTATCCTCATTCTCCATGATGCCACCGTTAAAAGGCTCTTTCAGCAGGCGCATGCAATGTTTTCACTTCAAATAGCTACACCCGACGACTAAGCATTCCAGTGGTTTGCAGTCAATTTCGCGCACACAGCGTGCGTTTCACCAAAGCATTAAGTGCATCACTAGCCACAGGCAATCACAAAGCTTTTAGTTACATCGAAAAAAAAGAAAGCAAATGAAAAATAAATTGTGAGGTACGGAAGGCACCAAAAAGTGCCAGGTACAAGCAAGCATCAGAGGAAGCAGCCGACACCCAAGCAACAGAACAAGGGTGACAAGGAGCCGTACTCTTTTTTTTTTGTTTAATTGGTTGGGATATGCAAGCAAACAAAAGACAACCAAACAAAAGGAGGAAAAAAAAAATTGAGGGCACACACTGTGGTCGTTCTCGGTGAGGCATACACTACCATTTGGGTCAGGCTGGGTGAGGGGCGACAACTCCTTTTCGCCAGCTTCGACGTAGCATGCTGGGGGGATGATGCGCGCACAACAGGGGTGGAGGCAGCAGCAACAAAGCAGGGAAAGTAGATGAGGAAGGGAGTAAAAAAGTAGGCCAGGAAAAAGGAGCAAAAAGGAGGAAGGGGATGATCAACCCCACAAAGGAAGAAAAAAAAAGAACACAATGTCAAACCAATGATCAAAAACCAAATCTGATTTAAGACAAACTCAGTACTCCCTTTGAGAGCGAAAGAAAAAAGAAAAAGAAAAATAAGATGAAGAACCAAGGGTAGATGCAATTTATACCCTCTCAGTGTCACCATTTTTATATAACGCCAGCAAAGGGCAAGGTGCATGTCATGCTTTTAAAAAGCAGCATTCACAGTCCATTGTTACCAACAGTAGTAGTGTATAAAATGGGGGACAAAAGAAAAGAAACAAAAATATTTTCTAATGCACAAGTGATTTCCTTTTGGGATCCTAGGTGTGTAAGCTGCTACACCCTAAATTTGCTACAACAGTTAAAATGCAAAATGGTGAGCAAGGATTAGCCTGTATAACTAGCAAGTGAAATTGCCCTAAGGTTAACTAAGCAGGAAAAGCAAAAACCTCAACAACAAAGCAGAGAAGAAGTGTTAGTATAAAAGGATATGCTCAGTCACGTCAGCTCATAGAAACCAAAGAGTTGCATCAAAATTACGTTACTGTAAAGCTGATAAGGATACAGGAAGGTTGCATCAACTCCAACATAGAAAATTACCAAAATGTGCCAAAGGGAACATTCAAGAGAAATAGTACGAGTCGAGACTGGCCAGGTTACACTGAAAATTCTCTCTGCATTTCTGTGGCAGAGAAACATTCCTTATTAGCACAGAAAATGAAGACAAAGCCTTCCACTTGAATTTCGCTGTCAAATTGCAGCACTAGTCACATTTCCATGATGTTGGTTTCACTGTCATATTTGCACACATTTGGGCCACTTCTGGTCATGAAGAACTGGCAAAGTTTCTCAGCTGACACGTGACATCTTTCTTTCTATTTCTTTTACTTTTAAATTAAATACAATCCCTTTCTTTATTACTGAACAATTAGCTAGTTTAGACCATATAGTGCAGAAGTGCACATTGTCACGGGGATCTGGTATGAAAATTTTATTGTGGAGTCACCAGCAGTCCTTCTTTTAATGTGAAAGCATTATATGAACCTCACGCAATAATCTGGCACTGTGGTCGGCGGCGTGGCCGAATGATGGCACCAAAAATGACCAACGGCAAAAGGTAAAACAATAAAAAAATACTCGCACTGATGTCAAATTTTTTAGGGACGTTCCTGTAAACAAAGTAAATTAATGCCTTTGAAGATAATATTAGGTGAATTTCAGTCTAGGAGGAAATTGAAAACAGGCCTCTGAGGTACGTGATGAGCACGCTTCTCCGATGCCACGGCAGCTCCGCAGTTCTGGTTTACTAAATGTGAGCTTATAGTCTGTGCGCCCATTGTGCACGTCACATCACAGCCATCTAGCTGTCTAAACATGCTGCCTAGTGCATGTGCCATTGGGCACGTGACGGTCAGCCAATGAATAGGAGGTGCCGCCACTTCATGAGTGTATAAAACGAGTGTACAAAACAAAAAGCATTATTAATGTCCAGTTGAAATCAACTGAGCAGTCCTTCCAGTGACGAATTCCTCGTGGGCAAGCGGGCACGTTGAGACACTTTGAGCGCTTTCATTTGGCTTTAATGAGGTGCAGTTAAAATGAAGGCGAGAGCTTGCACGGACAAGGAACACGCAGAAAGAAAACACTTAATCAAAGCTACTATTATAATGCTTCCGCATTCCCACACGTAAGCACTCTTAAGTGTTTCTGCCGAATTTTTTAGCATTCTATTTGGTGCACAAAGCCTAACTGAACTGACTAAGCAATCTTAAATTCTAAACGTCAAACATACTGGTCTATCTTAGCATACTATTTCTCTTGCATTCCTTCGAGGCAAGGTTGTAAGCAGAGTTTGTGTTAGTAGCGATGCAAAGAACAAGCAATTTTAGTAACACAAAGCAAGCAATAAACAATATAAATTAATATTTTCTCTTTCATGCACGCGTGCAGTCAGAGGCAGTAAGCATCGCAAGAAATTAATTTTACAAGATCTGATACTCTCTGCACAGCAATGTAACAAAACCAAACTTTTGTTATGTAGTTAAACAACAATCTTTGACGCACATCTATGAGTGAAAGATGTTGCATGCTTCAAGGTATCAAAATAAGAGAACAAATTACCTTCCTGGCTTCAACGCATGCTCGAAAGCCACTTCATCACAGGGCTGCAGCGTTCAACATGCTCATCCCCATACTTTGCCACTTTAAACACAATTTTGTAAATCACAAGCAAAAAAAGTTTTTAAATAAGAAGCTACACGGCAGTACAACTAAGCCTGAGAAACTTCTCTCAATACATTACAAATACGCATCTTGGTTCAAACTTTGTTCTCAATCAAGGCTTCCACTGTGTACCATTTGGTGCTGGTGTGTATTTTATGCGCTCTTCCATGGTTAGAGATTAAAGCAGGTGCCCTGCGGGATACACTTCAGACACAATAACAGTGCAATTACTGCATAGTGTAAAATGGATTCTCTGACATCTGATGGCACAAAGCTAACAATGGATACACACCTCCCATAGTTTCCATGTAATTATCTTTAAAGTCCATATCATCCTCATCGCCAACCACATTGCCTTTCTTACTAAATTATATTAAGGTCCTGTCCTAGCATTCTTATCCTGATGAATGGATGCTCTTCCTTTAGCTAAAGCTACCTCATTCAACCCTGCCACCAATTTTACAAATAGGTTAATTGTTACGTCACAGCTCCTTTTTGCAGTACAAACACTTCTCCATTCTTCTTTAGGCAGTGCTTGCTTTGCCAGCACTATGCAGCAGCGCTTGTCAAGAAAAGCACAACTTTAAGCATCACAAAAGGACATGGTTATTTTGTTAATACTAGCATGCTCTACTTTGATGCCATAAATGATGTCTTGTGTCATGCTAATGTGAAATATGACAATACCCAAGATCAAATTTCAAATTATGATATCCTGAAAAAGAAATATTAGGGTACCAAACGTTCCAATATCATTATAATTTTTGCAGGCTGATGCAACAGTTGCCAAGGCAGCCTTTCTCTAAGCATGTCACATCCTAATTGCCTCAGTTAACTGCCACAAATACTCATTGCTTGTGTCCCTGAACCAAACTGCTGAGAAGGTGGTGCGTCAAAGAACAAGCAACCAACTTTCACGTTCTCTCTTCAGCCTATCTGCTTTACAAAAATAAAGTAGGCCCACAGCAACACCACTGAAAAAGCTAAGCCTAAGCTAGGTATAGGTGGAAGTAAGACAGCGTCATCACCTGGTTCCCCTTTCTTCTTTCTATGACCCTTCTTAGCGTCTGTCAGGTAGCACACAACAAAAGAAATAGTAGGGATAGAAGCAGATCACAAAAGAAGGAGTAAACGAGGTGGGACAAGGGATGTGGGAGGAGAAAAAGAGAGAAAACATGGAATTATTATGGACAGTCAACACACACGCATGACGGCAGGTCAAGGAACCGCTTTTATATGTGGCCACAATACTGCCCAATGGCAGTCTTGCAGCCGGGACAAGAAACAAAACAGAAGACAGGGAATGAAGAGAACAGAAAAGGCAAGAAAAAACTACCACGGAATCTAATAAAAGACGAAGACAACCAATGACTCTGGTGAGCTAGAACACAGGACAAGAAGGCTGTGAAAGCATACCAGATGTATGCCTGCACGATTTTTCCAACTCTCTCCTCAAGTTGGCAAACAAGTAAAATTCTTGACATTCTGCATTTTTCATATTTTGCTTATCTTCAATTTTTGAGAGAAATAACACAGAAAGAAAAGTAACAAAGGAAATAATCATTCGTGCAGTAATTTTTGTATTGCCAGTTGTAGGGTTAATTAGCAAATCTCTGCCTACCCAATTACATGTTTAAGTTAGCACACAAGGACAACAGAACATGAACTAAACAGATGGGTGCTAGTGATAATGTGAATAGGAACAAATGGGGATACATGTCAGAAGCTACAAGGCAAGCGCGCTCTTGGAATCAAACTGGCTACAGGAAAAATTATGCACACATATAATAAGACATACAGAACACGCTTAACTGTACTGCAATTCAGCATGCAATTAATGATTAAACGACCACACAGAGGATACAAACAGACACGGTTCACTTTGTCGAGCACAGTTCAACAACAGATAGATTAGTTGTTTGTTTTTATGCTAGCATATAACAACTGACATATTAACGTAATGTTGCTTGCAATTTATCTGGTGTGCAGTAATATGCATACATGCACACAAATCATAACACAAGATGAATAACTTGAGCTTTATTGTGTCTGCGGCAGATTCACGCAGCAAATTGTGAAATTGCGGGCATAAATTTGAGCTAAGTCAGAGATAACGTAATGGTGCTCACATACACACACAGTTTCTAGATGTCTTATAAAGCCAACAGCACATGCTGCAGGTATGACTACTTCGGCACACCAGTCTTTCACCCTTCACACCCTTCTCCCAGACCTGACAGGCCTAACATGTTGGTGCTACAAACCAGCAGGTAAAAAGGGCTGCAAGTTGGGCAAATCGGAATAGATTCATTATAAACGATGCTTGTGTCTACATTCTGTTGCGCTGTGTTCATAAACTATGCTTGTGTTTATAGTCTTTTGCACGTTGTTTATAATGAAAGTGAAAAAAAGATAACAGGCCAACAACGCACCTTTCTTCTTCTTCTTTTTCTTCTGCTCTTTGCTCTCTGTGTGGGCAGCTCCCAGCAAAGTGAGGATAATGCCTGCCTGAGAGTTGACGCCGACCGCAGACACCAAAACTTTACCGCTCCCTTCCATGACGTGTGTGCCTGCCAGTGTTGAAATGAGTGGGCATCAGTGGCTAGTCAATGATGGCAACAGTTGTGACAGCAATGTTTGAGCATACAACAGGAATACCGATGGCTTGATCAGCCACCAAAATGGCACTGAGCAATATAAAACTTAGATGTAAGCAATCTCTCTCGTGGTGGGAGCCATCGTTTGTGCATTCTACTCCTGTTGGGAACCAATAGATTTTTCTCGTGGATGCAGATAATCTCCAAACATGCTTAACATTATATAAAGCTTTCGACTTCAAGTAATGAGATCTTTAAAAACCCAATACTGCCTCAGGAGCCCTGAAACGGGCAGACAAAAAACGGGAAGATCACTAGTATAGAGACTGAGATCTCGGTCATTAAAACTCAAGACAAAGGGGCCACAAGAAGAAAGAGATAAACTGATTAACAGAGAGTAAAGCAAGGCTGAACCAGGAGCTAACATTGCGACAAGTGAAGCTGTCTTCACGAAATGATAAAAAACCGGACCTCTTGTTGAAAGGTTGGCTCTGGGTGGAGGCTTCCTTGGTTTGCTCTCTGCCACTCATGGTAGATAGATGAAAGCGCTTGCATGTGCACAGGCTTCCTATTTTCCGATTCTAACCAAAGAGCATTTACAAAAACCTATTCTTAAAGATCTGTCAAGCCAGAAACAAAGATACTAGTTTCAAAACACTCTTTCTTGTCTTTGAGTACTGACCCTCAACGAAGTTAAGGCGAACGAAGTGTGAACCTCAACATGGAAAAATGAAACATTGTCTTATCAGTCCCACCAGCCGAAAGAATGGTGGTAACATGGATAAATGAAGTTTAAGGAATAGGTACAAGACCAAACATTTATGCAAGCAGAGAAAGCATTTTAAGGGCCCCCTCTCCACTCCCATCTGCTAAAATAGGACACCCACCACTACAAAATATTGTTGCACGAAGCTTGACACAACAGCTGGTAAAATTTAAACAAGGCAGAAGCAATCCCTAAACAGGCCAAAACAAAAACTGGCTTACCCGAGAACAACATGGGGTCTGTGTGTTCTCCCTTTTTGACGTGATCCGATTCACCCGTTAGTGTACTCTCATCTATTTTTAAGTCATTGCTCTGGATAATGATTCCATCCGCAGGCAGAAGATCGCCTGCATGATGAGTGGTGAACACAAGAGAAAAAAACACAGCCACTGGTTAAAAAAGGTCAAAAAAGAAAGAAAGCTTATCAGCAGAGATTAGCTTTACGAGAGGCATCTGACGAGTCAAACTACATTCGGTTTACTTTGCATACAAACTCTCACACAAAATTTCTCACCAGTTCCAATCTAGCGACATTTCTGCCCTTATTACATGCATAATTGTCAACCTTTATAAGCCTATCATAACATGCCTGATTTTAAAAGCTTGTTTGCTGTTGTTGCAATGACACCAATAATTTTACACAATTTAGGGTGAAGCCGGTCTCACAGGAATAAAAAACACTGTCCCCAAACATTTTTTCAGAGCCAAAATTTAACTTGCTTGAGTATTCGGACCTATCTACAGCCTCGCCACTTCTTCCATACAAACAATACATAACAGCAACCAGAACTATTGCCCCCGTAACGTTGGCATTTCATAAAAACCTGCATGAATATTTCCATTTTTTGTGGTGCAGATGAAGCTACGATTATCAAGCAGAGTACCATTTCACAGAGTCCCAACAGAACAAGGCTTGCCATTTTTTAGGGACGTGCAAATATTTGAAACTTACGAATAATGTATCAAATAGTGTCCTCTTTGATTTGGTCTTCCAATCAAATAACTATTAGTTAATGAGAATATTTTTCACTAGATTTCAAATATCTCAATATGTCAACTTCGCCTAATTAAACATAAAATTAAAGCAAATTCAAATACGGTAAGCTTTCACCCCCGTGGGCATAGTATAGATATAAAACATAAGAACTTGCGTAGTGGAGCACACTACGTCGCTTAGGTGGCCATGCTTTACAGGCTATACAGTGGTCATTCGCACACTCCGAAAAGTCCTGTGCATACGAAGAAATCGTTTGCTCCTACTGCTCCACTTGTGCTTTTAATAAGCAATGCTTCATAACACACTATGTAATGACGGAAACTCGATAACTTCAATGTTGAGATGAGAACATTGTTTTATATTAATTATGGTAAGAGTTGTTCATCATTCAAAGGAAAACTATTTGAAAACTATGTGAAAACTATTTGATATCCAATTAGATTCTGGCCCTATTTGATTCGTATTGCAAGTGGTCTCAACAATAACTATTTACACAATTTTTTTAATAAACAAGCAACACCCCTTTAACAGCATTCTTAGTATCTTTGTCAAAATTTTAGTATCTTTAACAATGACTGCAGTAGTTTCAAAATATTAAGGTCAGCAGGTCAATATAATTGGCACGTTATGCATGGGCAGTTTTCAAACTTACTCGATTTTTGTTGAGAAAAAGAATAGCTGCATGCCTGTTAAGCAATAAAGTGCTCAAAAACGGTCAAAAATTTATAAAATCGCACAAATATTTTAAAATATAAATTGCACAAATATATATATTGCACAAATACTCTCTATGTAGACATCCTCTGGAGGCTATTTCGTGTTTAAAAAAATTCTCTGGTTTTATGTGCCAACATTATGACCTGATTATGAGACACGCCATAGCGAAGGATTCCGGATCGATTTTGATCGCCTGGAGTCCTTTAATCTGTGCCTGAATTCAAGTACAGGAGCCTTTTTGCATTACGCCCCCATACTAAATTTATGCGACTGTAGAAAAGCATAACATGCACAGAGCACAAACAAGTTTTCTTCTGCCACTGGAACAACGTAGCAAAGAGCACATGCGACGAGAAAGACTGTCCCCATGTGATGCCCCTTTTACCCACACAATTTCTTTACACTCACAAACAAAGAACAAAATCATGTGGCCCTTTCACAAGTGATGCCACAAAAGCCACTCAACAACGATGATGTTCTACGTTGCTCATGTCAATGTTCATTGTCAAAGGGGCGCCTTGACTCCACAGCACTGCTAGCATACGGTAAATGGTTTAATGAATACCAGTAATTGTAACAGTGTTCAGTTCTATTTTTCGCATGTCGGCATCATCGTGCAGTCTTCAACCATGTTGCACCATTTTGCAGTTCATATTGAACACGGCTGTACATCTGAAGCATCATGCAGAGCACACAAAGCAATGCTTAAATATAGAAAAATACTAAATAAAACTCTTGCAAGTAACTAGAGAAACATCACTGAAAAGGTAGGAATACTAAATCTTGCAATGCATCTTTTTCTTGGCATGGTCTTCTGCATTGTTATACACAGAAGAAGAAAAGAGAACACTATTCTACGATTCAAATGTACTGATGCACAACCAAGCTTTAAGAGGAAGCTTTAGCTCGGGTGCTCCCATCTAAATACATGTAAAAGGAGAATTTGTTTTTCTCGGCAACCACAGCACCGAATTTGATGAAGTTTGTTGCATTTAAAAGAAAAACTTAAAATCTAGTGACTGTTGGTTTCTAATTTTCGAGTTAGGTCATAAATTTTTTATTAAATATTGGCAAAAATCAAACATTTTCAAAGAACGAAACTATCAAGTTTACAACTAACTCAACAACGAAAGATGGTAATACAATTCTGTGAACTGCATCTAATAGTACATTTAAAGCAGACAAAATTGATATGTTACGCATGAATAGCAAAAAATTTAGTAATATGGAAAGACAGCTTTTGCAAAACCCTTGTAAGCAACGTAACAAATTCACGTAAGATGTAAAATCATATATGGAATCTGTCCTCTTTGAATGATGTAATGGATGCCGTTTACAGAACCACGATATCTGTTCTTGATACAGAGCTATGAATTTGTAAACTTTGTGCTTTTATATTTTTTCAAACTGTCGAATATTTGAAAATCTTTTTAACAAAATTCGAGCCCTAAATCGAAATTCTGCTTCAACCAGTCACTAGAATTTGACTTTCTCTCTCAAAAGCAACACATTTTATTAAAATCGGTCCAGTGGTTATCTCAGAAAAACGTTTTTGCGTTTTACATGTATTTGAATAGGCTGCGTGGGAGTTTGGGCCGAGCTAAAGCTTCCTCTTAAAGAAATACTTTCCACTGGAATACACAGTTCATAAATGTGACCCCGTGTATGATGCGCACATTAAGTACGGCAGTGGTGTGCTAATTGCCGTCCAGAACAATCTTAAGAGTTATAAGGCATGCGGACCTTGAGATTGTACCAGAGACTGTGCGAGTTGAAATTCCTGTTAAAAGCGGCAAGAATTTGTTCCTCTGCGCAGCCTACCTCCCTCTTAACATGAGTAACGTGCAGTTTTCCGAGCATATGAATAACTTTGTTGAAGTTACTGATGTTGAAAAATATAATGTGCTAGTAGCTGGCGATTTCAATGTTCTGTCTATCATTCGGGATTTTTCTCGCACAACATCCATGCCTTTATCATCCCCCCCCCCCCCCTCGTTGTGATGCGCTGTTCTTCTTTATCGAATTTCTTGGATTAATGCAGTTTAACACGGTTCCAAATTCCACTGGCAATGTTTTAGATCTGATTCTGGCTAATTTCTGCATTGCTGATTTTTCTGTTGCTGTTGGCGGTTTGGTTCCTGTTGACCTTTGGCATGCTCCACTTGAATTTTCGCAATTCCTCTAGAGGCGATTCATGTGTTGAGCGAGCCTGTTCGCTCGTTTGTTTTTCCAAACGGTGACTATCTCGGTCTTTACCACTACTTGAATGATGCCGACTGGTCTGAATTGTACTGTGCCACAGATATCAACAAAGCAGTTAGCATCCTTACTGATAATGTAAAATGTGCTTTGGAAGCCTTCATCCCCTGCAAAGAGTTTCGTCTTGCTCGCCATCCTACGTGGTTTTCTAAGGAATTGCGCAGTCTACTCCATAAAAAGCTAAGATGCCATAGGAAGTTCAAGAAAACAGAATCATCAGAGTGGTACAAAAATTTAGTGTCTTGCGAAGCCAGGTGAAATGCGTAATGTGCAGAGACAGTGATGCATAGGTAAGTCTGTCAAAAAGCGCGTAAGAAGCAATCCAAAACGTTTCTGGTCCTATGTAAAAGATTACAGTTGTGAGCGGGCCGAGATTAATGTCATAAATCATCCATCTCATAGCATTCTTAGAAACTGCAACAATATCGCCAATGCATTTGCTGAATATTTTTCCTCAGTTTTTCTAAATACAGCGCATGCTCCTAGGTCTGGTGACTGTCAGGATAGCTTCAGTGACCATTTCAACATTTCAAGTTTTACAGAACATGATATCGCGGTGGCCATAAGTAAGTTGAAACCAAAGCATTCTCTTGCTTACGACCGCATACCAAGTTTTGTTATCCAAGGCTATTCTTCTATTTTTGTTCCTTTTCTTACGCACATCTTTAATCTTGCTAGTTGTGCCAGTTCATAAAAGTGGCAGCACGAGCGACATCAAAAATTATCACCCCGTGTCACTCTTGTCTCTGTTTGCAAAAGTGTTTGAAATAGCTATGTTTACACATCTGTCATTTTTCTTTAGGCATAAGATTAGTGCATACAAACATGGCTTTGTTCATGGTGGGTCTGTGGAAACAAACCTTGTTTCTTTTCTTGATGCTACAGGACCTGCTGTCGCTAATCGAAGACAGACACCGTATACCTCGACTTGTCAAAAGCATCTGATGTTGTTTCTCATGATATTTTTACCCACAAATTGTTGAGTTACAGCGTTAGTACTAGGCTATGCACGCTTATTAAAGACTGCCTGTCAATTCGGTTAAATTATGCTCAAGTTGGTTTAAGTACATTTTACCTTATGAATCAACTTCTGGTGTTCTGCAAGGGTCATCTTAGGCCCATTATTTTTTCATATCATTGAATATCCTTGAAGAATGTTTGTGTTATTCGCGTCCCCTTTTATATGCTGACGATATTAAACTTTACCGTGAAATAGAATCAGAGCAGGATTGTGAATTCTTACAGGAAGATGTCAATCCTGTTGCGGAGTGGTATGCTTCCAACTTTTTTCACATTAACTCAACTAAGACACTTGCTGTTTCCTTTAATCACAAAATGTGCCCTTTACTATACGAATAGTCACTTGACAACATTCCTTTGAAAAGAGCAAGTTGTACGCGTGACTTAGGAATATTGGCTGACTCCCGGCTAACTTTCGAAGAACATGTTTCAAGCATCGTTAATGTATCCTACAGGAAGTTAAACCTCATATCAAGGATGACTAAAAAGTTTACGAATGTGAACTGCATTATTCTCTTGTATTCTTCTTTTCTCCACTTGAAGTTTGAGTTTAGTTCTGTTGTACGGAATTATGTTAATTTGACTAATGTTGCAAAAATTAAATGTGTTCAGCGACGTTTCATTCGTATCCTGTAGAATTTATTTTTCAGGTGCCGTGTAATTTATGCCTATGAGTGTGCACTGCGCGTATTCAATATTAGATCCCTAGAAATAAGGCAGACATACTATGATTACTTAATTTTGTATAAACTAATTGACAACCACTTCTGTCCGCAGTTACTATCAGCTGTAACGTTCTGCATGCCTCGCCCTAACCTGCGTAATCCCAGCATTTTCTACGTGAACTCCTCTTGCACCTCTAACGCTATAACACGTCTTGTAGCACAACAAAATAACATATGTGATGATCTTGATATATTCAGTTTTCCTATTTGCTCATTATGTGACTTCTGTCTCTGAATAATTCAATTTCTTGTTGCACTTTGTACCACTGTTCGAAATATCGTTTTTTTTTTGTTTTATGTTTTTTGTGTAACGCAAGTGCACCAATATTAACATGTAAAGCTGTTCTTGGGCACTTTAAGAAAATAAATAAGTAAGTAAATAATAAACAAACAAATAAAAATGAATAAACAAATGAACAAACAAACAAACAAATAAAAAGCTTGCACGTAGCTTAAATACTCTACTCAAAATACTGTATCTTAAGTACTTTCCAAAGTAACTTATCATTAAAAGAATTTGAAAACTCAGTATTTTTGTTGTAACTTAAATACTTTTCGAAGTAACTTGTACTCAGCATTTAAGATACGCCCTTCCCCACGGTCAGGTGTAGTACCGGCGCACAATGAGCCTGTCGCAGTGGATGCACCGTGCGCAGATGGCTGTTCCCGCCCAGTTCATCTGCCTCACAATACTTTGGGGTGGCAGGCTTACCGAGTAAAGAAAAAAAAGGAAGCATGGCTTTCAGTCTTGAAAAACCAAAAAATAAACGAACCGACTGTGCCTTTCTTGCAGCAGGTGGGCAGCAGGCGCACAGCATGCGTGGTTTGCTTCAGAATAAGAAGCGTGACATGTTCCTTTAACTTTCATTTACACTTTGGAACAAAGGTTATCTTGTTAGTATCTTTGAACTAACGATTTAGTACTTTATTGCAAATACATTTTTGTATTCAGTATTAAATGCCCCCCTCAATTTTTTTCGTGCTATTTAATAACTGATCTTAATTACACTTTCCAAGTATATTGTACAAGCCTGTGCACAACACAGCAGGAGTAAGGAGGCACAATGTGTTCATGTAAAACTGTGGCACTACTAGATTCATGCCTGAAGCCAGCAACTGCTTCTTACGTTGTTACAAGAGCATCTTGCATTCCACAAGATGACGTAACTAAAGTTCCCTTAGATCTCATGACATTGTTGTGCTTGCTTAATGTGAATGCAATACAGTGCAGACTGCTTGCAACAATAATGAAGTCGTGCAAATCAGTCGCTACGCCACATACTCTTATATCCAACCTTACTCTACAAATTTCAATATACAATACAGTGCACGGCATCCATAGCCATAATCAGTTATTGTAAGTGGCACTCTGACGAGTGCACTGCACTACACATTAACACTACAGTATGAGAAGCTTTTTTGAAACATGTGAGAGCTACAAATACTAGGACACCTCTTCCCTGCTGCTCAAAACAGACTCCAACCAGTAACACTTTCTTAGACAGTGCACAACAAATAATCAGGTTTACCACTTTCATGTTTCCTTACAACACTCATTCCTCACGATAATGTCACAATGAAATATGCTCTACGGCAACAATGAAATCCAAGGTTCACATTTGCCTCCATTATGCCTGCATTGTAAACAAATTTAGAGGCACAAAAGTTCTCTTCGTGAAATGGACGATCGTGCCCGGATAAGCTCTCCCGTGCTCCTGTGTTCCTGTGTTGCTGTACCAAAGCACTTGTTGGGGGCACTGGTTGCCTCTTGTGACTGGTTTCACGTCCTGGGACTGGAATGTGTGCCTTACGTAGTCTGATTTTTGTAAAATACTTTGGAATAGAACATTTTTTCCTACACTTTCAAGCAGCTTCTCAACATACAGTTTCTCCAGCAAATAGTCACAATGAAAAGGGTGGCCGCATGCTAGCTGAAAGCCTGCTAGCTGTTCCTGCATATAAATCGCATCTAAACCATATCTAAACTACATACAGCCCATGTTAATACGTATGTGATGCTAGCATGACCAAGCTGAGCAGTTGACAGCTTACCCCGTCTCGCAGAATTTTAACGAGCTATCAAACCTATGCCTCGTATGACTGTTTCTAAGACTACTCCACACTGCGCTGAACAAGAACATAAGAGATCACCTTCTAGAGCTGCTTGCATGAAAAAATGCCTTCTGTAACATACACAATACACATGCCAAGTGGCCAATCTAAACAACAGGTGAATCGCTAATTCTGGTCATAAGTGGTGTACTCTGCAATTCAGTGCCAGCAATTCTTTTGTAGCACTACGTCGCAATAGGCAGCAGAGATAAAAAAGGGCAGGCAGGTATTTGTTCTATGCACCCATGCACCAAACATTCAGTAAGGAAGGCTAGCTCATTTGTAACTTGTCCCACACAGCATATCACAATACGGATGTCACTGAGCACATCTTTACCGCAGTCACCAGAATGTTGTTAACTTGTGACATTTTCTACAATCACGCCAGCACAGTTGAACCTCATTACAATGAATCATCAGAAGAAGAAATATAATGGCTACAATAAATATTCATCAAGGCAGCTATTTCTGCACAAAATTCATAAGAACACTCATGTAACAGGTACTTAAGCAGAAACAACAGTTACAAACAGAAACAGGCTACTCCAAAACTGAAGGCCCCTTAGCCAATATGCAGAATCTGCAATTCACATCTTTGTACATGTCTGATTTAACGAACATGACAGATCTCAAGATAGAACCATAAATAAGGCATCAGCACGCAAACTTGTGTCCTCACTGCAGCCGCCCTCCACTCCTGGCCCTTATTCAAGCTCACAAAATGCACCCCTCATATCCAACAGTGATATTAGCAGGAGGTTGGCCATATTGGTTAGAGCAAGTTAAATGTGTGAGGAAGCCTGCTAACAGAATTTTGCAAATCACATATTACAAATATCATATCATTCATCTAAAGCTACATTAAAGGGGTCCTGAAACACCTTTCAAACATAGTAAGAAAATGTTGCCGATCTGTTAACGAGGCTCCTGAGAATGTGTGAGCCAAACATAATTGCACTGCATTCAGCAGGGAATTTACAATCTCGTATCAAAAGCAGTGAAAAATCGCTTGCTCTTTCTTCCAAAATGTTGTCATGTAGCACCATTCTAAGCATCTACACCCACACCAGCTATTGGCTGATTTTGTTATCGCGAGAACATTCTCAGTAATACAAATTGTTGCTCATTTGAGTTAAAAGAAACAAAAACCGTTTCATCTTTGCAGTGCTGGTCTAAACAAGACAATTGTGCATTGCTGCGTCTGCTGTGCGTGGCCTCCAGGATGAAAAGCGTAGCGTAGATAGCGCGCTACTGCCACGGGTGCCGCCACGAGCTGCCTCACGTTAAAGCATTGGGCAGCACAGAGCTTCCTATAATTATTAGAGGGAACTCTGGTGCCGCGATCGTTCAGCCAAAATGGGAATGATTGGTAGTACATGGATTTGTATGATCTTCGTGCTTGGGGCTTCAAACGTTCTTGTGGCTTCGTTTATTACACTCTGTATGTGCCTAATTTGGGCGAAATTTCAATGCAATTTATACTTCCTTTAATACAGAAGGTACTAGCACTCTGCAAGCCCACATAATTACTGCTAATTGCTGTGGTTCCGCTTGTCCATGCGCCCGTGGCATAGTGGTTTCGGCATCGGGCGTATGTACTAAAGGTCCTGTGTCCGAATCCTGCCGGCGGACAATTTTAATAATCTTTATTTAATTATTTATAATGCAGCACTTTCTTAAAAATGATCACTTTGCAAAGTCACGAAGCCATTTAATGCTACAAGGACAAAGTTTAGGCAAATCCATGTACTACCCATCAATCCAATGCAGGCTGAAGTGCCTGCCTGCAGCTCCCGTAGACACTAGCACCACAGTTCCCTCTAGTAATTGTATGAAATTCGATGCTGAGTGGGGCATTGCTTACTATGCAGTGAGGCATCACAATGCCTGCAGGACACTGCTCCCTTGGGCCCCCTTGCCGTCTCTCCTGTGTAACAATTTTTTACGTGCTATTTTAGTAGGAAATAAACCGGTGTGGCAGAAAGCATGGTGCTATCCAGGTGCTTCCTGGCTCTCCAAGAACAATTTTAATTTGAAGCTACCATATCCCAGCATTCCCATGCATACAAGAGCGCAGCAGTGCCAGATTTCCCTCCAAGTGATATAGTCAGAAACTCTATGAGCCAAATAGCAAAGCATTGCATTTTTTATTGGTAATCTAATGTTTCAGCATAGTGTAATCAGTCTTGAAAAATGTGCACTAGACTTCAACTGCTTGCACAAGATACATAGAGACACCAGCCCTAATTCTATTTGCCTGCTCCCCCATTACATACATCCAGAATAAAGTGTGAAAACGAAAAGCAAGGTCAGTGCTCCTGCCTGATTATTGCTTTTTTTTAGTCATAGCAGCAACGACGATTGTAACTATGATTACCGGTTCACAGCAATGGCAACTATTTGCATTAGCCAGCACTGCTCTCCTGTTTCACAGTTTGTGGACGTGGTGTCGCACCCCAGTAAAGCAACTGTTATTACAATTCAGAGCTGCGAAAGAATGGTTTTCTTTGCTGTGATAGATACCATGATGGTGTCGTGTTGTTGGCTTCACTGCATAGCTTTCACATAAAGGGACACTAAAGAGAAATGTTAGGCTAACCGGAATTAGTAAATTACACGGCCGCAATACCAGGAACGTTGGTCTCACAGGGAGCGGAGTCTTGCCAAATAAGAAAAAGAAAAAAGAAAAAATTAGACGAGCTTGAACTTCATGCACTAGCTCCTTGTGACGTTAGGAGATTGGGGCACTGCCTGCTCGGAAATACTGAAAGGGACCGTGCAGCCTCTATCCTCCAAAAGAGAGAACACACTAGAGCGAGTGTGAAGCCTTTCAATGTATATATTCCCACAAGTTCCTTTTTTTTAATGCCGTATACTCCGTTTCATACATAGTAGGCAACGATGCAGAAGCTACACAAGCAGTGCGATCATAGAGGTCTCACTCCACGCCTTTCGTGGAGCAGTCTTTTTTTTATCCAATTTTTCAACGGAAGATCTACATCGTACATTATAACCACAACTAGCAGACACAAGCTTACATGAAAATATTTATTACCTATGCACACTGTTGCTTCCAGTATAGATGACGTACTACATATCAATATCAAGCACAACTACTTTCAGATCTCCGGCGCCTTTCATGCAATAAACGTCATATTTTGTGACAAAGGTATGAGAGTTGTTTTAAATTGAATTACATGGCGCACACCTACATGGCTATCACTCATATGGGGCACACTATTTTATGGTTGCAAATGTGAGCACTGAGAGAAGTGCCGCCAGCTATCATGACACTGCCTGCTATGTATGCAATGAAATATACTGATAATGGAAACGTAAAGACTACAATGTTTTACTTTCCTCATTCCTCCCCAACACGTATCCTCTCAGCTGGGACTGCAATGATAGCAATACCCTGCCGAGTGCTCCTTTCTTACTTTTCCTTTCCGCTGTGCACTTATGGTAACTCTTCAAGGTTGGCGTCCAACAAAGGAGCCCGTTATGAGCACGATGCATTGACAACTGCCACTTCTACGTGTGCTAAGACTGCAGATATGTGCATGTGTGCGAGCTTCCACTCAGGAGTGACTCATGATCATGATCTGCTGCCCAATGGTTGGTTTAGGGAGGAGGATCGTAATAGAAGATGCCAAGTATAGAAGGTGTTGTTGAAAGTCGCAAGCGAGCACCATACATTGTTGCACCCGTGGTTGGGGGACCAACGACACAAGAGAGAGAGGGAGCTGGCGAACAGGCGAGGGGCGCCCCACTGCACCACGTACCGGCCGGGGCATCTACAAACAACCTGACCCGTTCCACCGGCTTTTCGGCGAACCGCCTACTCGGTGCGAGGCGCAGGCACCTCCGACAAGGACGAAGGCCTCGGTGTGGCCAAAAGTGAACGTGGACTTTGTGTAACTTCTCTCTTTCCCTTCTCCTTTCTTCGATCTATCTTTTGTAAATAAACCAGTCTCGAAACGGATCCCAACGAGTGAAGTTCCCCACCTTCGAGGCTCCTGCGTACATGGCCGACGCCGTCCACCTTAGTTAACACGCAGCAGAAGTTAGCGGAGTCGTCCAAGAGCGACAGCAAATAGAGTTAGTCCAGAGGCGCGAGCATTCATTAACAGGTGTCTCAAAAGCAACAGGAGAGAGTGCTAGGGTTGAGGATTGGGCGATTTGGTATTGCATTCTAAAACTGGCACAGCGCAAGATAGAAAGGAAGAAACAAGCCGAGTGCTCTGTTCTTTCACCTGACCAGCTCTGTACCACTGTACCAGTTTAGAAGAGAGCAATCTGTTATGCAAAACTGGGCTCTCTACTGCATGCAGCGCAATAGTTGTTGGCTCACATGTTCATAGCAACACTACTTACAGATGGCAAAACTTTTTTACCATGTTTGAAAAATGTTGCAATGCTCCTTTATTAGTTCACTGATAAACAAGGATTGATTATATTGCATTCTAAGAGAACTAAGGACTCAACCTATTGTAACATTACCTGAACAGAAAGAAGTACAGTCAACCACAAAAGTTTACAGACTACGGGATCTCGGAAAACATTCATTTCCGAGCAGCTTGTAACAGACGTCAATAAAATCGAACATCACAATGTTCACATACAATGGTAGAGGCTGTAAATGCAAATACTAAGCTACTTTGTGAGGCAGAGCAGATATTCAGCTTTTTCTCAGATTCTGTACTCCGTAAAATTTTTTACTTTGAAATCCACGATGTCATACTAACATACCAGTGTCATGGTTCGTCCATGAAATTCAATGAGGGAGACTTAGCCCTCCGTTATCTCCAAATAGAAAACCTTCTTAAGCCAAATAGATGAAATGCAAGTCGGATATTGAAATAAAGACCTTACCAGACTAAACTAACTCAGTGGTGTTGTCCTTTGGTGTCCCTTTAAATGAAATGCTATCAAACCAACACCTAAGATTGAGTTGCGGTACAGAATTTATCCGTGTTCATTATAACGACCTTTATCTGTGCCAGGTCTATCCCTCAGCAGTACCATTTAGAGCAAAAACAAACAGATGAAACTGAGGAACCTCTTCATACCTTCAGCCAGCCAAGCAATAAGCGAGAGGGATACATACAAGCATTACATAAAAAACATATCAAAAAGTTGTTTCTTTTTGCATACACACAGAGGGAAAAAAAAGGCCCTTCTATTGCATGGACTTGAACACATATGTGCCATCATTCTGATGCATCATAAGGACTTCACATTAATTATGCAAACGACACTTAACATTTGTGTTGCAGACATAAATCAACAAAACACAACAGGTTAATGTCACAAATGGAGAAATAATTTCACAACTCTGTAGTGACAAGATGACAGATAGATCAACAAATCAAAGCTGCATTGGGGACTAAGATAAATGTCACAGTGAAAGGCTGTGAATTAATTTCAATTCGCCCAGTTTCTTCCATTTTCTTCAATGGAAGCCGAAATCTAAGTACATAGGCCATTTTCTTGGATTCTGCCCTCAATCAAACAGCTTCTGTAAATGAACAATGAACCCATAACTTCCAAAATATGTCTAGAACAGGCAGAACAGCGCAAAACAGATGCTATGGAATGCTAGTTTTAATTATTTTTTGTCATTTTTATCAATGCCACTTTCCACACATACTAAGTATGAATGTTGCAGAGAAGACTCTGGTGTCTAGAAGTGTGTCTTATCACCTGTGCTAAGCATGTTCCATCATGGAGACCGCCCACCAACACAACACCAATACGCACTAGCACTTTGCACTTGGCAGCTCAAAGCCACAGAGTAATGCAACAGGACCGAAACCTCAGCTACATTTCACAGAAGTACTCATACAATGAAAGCACCTTGTTCTGAGGTCACTGCTGGAATTATGTTTCAATGGCTGAAACAAGACCGGTCAACATACTAGTGTGTGGACTTGAAGGATACACACACAAAAAAAGGGGGGGGGAGGCAAGGTTAGACAGAAAGAAGAAGGTACTCACCATACTTGACTTGGCAGATGTCACCAACCACAATTTCTGTCACGCCGATCTGGTTCACTTCACCACCCCGAATCACAGCAAACTTGTGCTCTTGCTCTATCCTGTTTTGGAGTCCACGAAACTGCCGCTCCTTTGTGTAGTCATTGAATGCAGTCACTAGAACCACAATTACTACAGACACTAGAATAGCTACACCTTCTATCCACCCAGCTTCCGATTCACCGGGCTCCTTTGGCTTGCCGCCTGTGCAAACAAAACAAAGAGGGACTATCAGTCACCATTTGCAACTGCCTTCTAAATGAGCAAATGTTTTCAACAAGGCATACTCAAGTTGCAGCGAGCCGGCCAGGTTTCATTCAGATTTATTGAGAAAACGGCTTAACAAGTGAAAGTTGCCAAAATAGCCAACAGTCAATGAACTTGAGAGCATTATCGAATTTACTCCATTCTACTGCACATTTTTTTTATATAGAAGAAATGACAAAAAAATGACATACATTAGATTCAAGTACGATACCAAAACGACAGTGCTTTCACACTTAGACAATGGCACTAAACATTGTTAAACCAAGTATCACTATGGTGGTACTATTCGGAATACTATTGTTGAATTCGCATTTTGTGCTTTGAATGGCTAAAAATGTTAACATTACGGAATTCAACAGCACAGCAGAGTTTGAAAATGTCCACAACATCACCCCCAGTTGTAGCAGCTTTGAGCCCACTCCAGAACATACCTTGGGTGCGATCTTGTACGCATTCCAAAATAGAACGGAGGCGGTCCGTTCCACCGAGCCGCACACGGTTTGTCAGTTTGAACGGTGAAGAACGCCATGACGTCAATTGTGAAGTGATATCTACTGTCAATCATTCCGTGTTGTCTGCTATCGGACGAGCGCCACGAAACGGACCGCCAATTTTGCGACGGAAAGAACGGACCGCCTCCGTTCGAGTTTGGAACGCGTACAAGATCGCACCCCTTAGCTGCCATAGCCTACAATGTGTCGGAAATGTGGTATTTTAAACGCCATAAACTGCACCGAAGAATAGATTCTCTGGAATTGAAGAGGCATGCGACAGTGGTGATAAATGATGCCTGGTCCGCACTATCTCGGGCACAGTAAACTTTCTTTTTCCAAACAAATCACCGTTATGGAAATCTGGTCAGCGGAATATCAAGGCCATTGCATTTATCGTTTCTTGAGGTATGAAAATTGGGGTGCATGTTACAGCAGAATGAAGAGCACTTTTCATTTCTTGCTGTGAAAATTGGGCATGCATTACAATCCTAACATGACGCTTTATAGCGCAAAAAAAAAACTGGAAAAAAAAAGAACAGTGAGAGGCAAAAGGAAAGACGAGCGCTACACTAGATTGTGAGTGAATCCTAGAGTGTGAGTGAATCCCAGATTGCGAGTTATCCTCATTACAATCAACGGTGCATTAGAATAGAGTAAATACAGCAATTGGTTTGGTGACAGACAGGAGCTTTGGCAGCTTTCCGCTAATGACTCCTCATTCCCCCTGAAGTATTCTATGCAACTCGCAAACAAAACAGGCATTCTAAACACTAAAAAAGAAGAAATGGTGGCAGAGACCGTTGGAGGATGACTGCCAAAATCAAGCAATAGCTTGCCATTGCTTCTGAATTATGCTGCTAATGACACTCACAGGTTAGCTCTGTTTATTAATGCTATGAGGTATGTGGGTGCTGTGGTGCTTCACTGCCTTGAGAATCAGCCCACACTACAAATCACAAGAAAACCTTTGTCAGGTTGCACATTGCGCGCTCTTATCAAGACTAGCCAATCAGACATTTGAGTACAGTCTCCAGTATTCGCCCAGCTTATTTGACCAGAAAGCTGCCCATATAAGTGCAGGGAAGAGCTAAAGGAAAATTGAGTTTTAATACCTGCTCCTTGACACATTAAAGCAATGCCATTCAATACAGTAGCACACTGTGCCACCACAGATTATTCTGTAACCACAGTAGTGTACACACGCACACCCCAAACAACTTATTGTGCTAATACACTTTGTGCCAGTGCCATGATGCCAACAAACCTTGTACAAGCAGCCTTGGGACAAGTGCTAAGGTAAGCCACATATCACTTTAACTTAACTATACCAGCACTCATTTTTACCTCCCTTGTTGCAGAATGTTTTGCAAGGTTGGGCTCACTCCACTACACTCGAGTGTGTAGTATCCGCACACCCTGGAATCCATTGCTTGACCTAAGCTAGCCTAATCAAATGCATTAACAATCATAGTGGCCACAAAGCATGCTGAAGACTGACAATACCCAGTGCTAACACTAGTCACAGCGTGGCAGAACCTGCAGTGAAATCAACGTACGGCAGCCTTGCAATAATCAATAATTTTGGCAGGCCCACTATGTTTTGAATGCACTTTCAAGCTGCTTAATGACCACTAGTTTCATTAACTCAGAGCTCTGGGTCTTCCAGGCCAGAAAAACAGACAGTCTAGCTAAACATCCAGGCTCGAAAAACAGAAGAACACATCAAAGTGGCAGCAAGCCTGAGAGACTGACCATGTCCCTCATCGCTGTCCTCAGGCTCGATGAAGGCGAGCACGAGGGAGACAAAGGCGGCCACCTGGAGGATGATGAGCGTCATGTCCTGCAGTGCCTCCCATACCAGCTGCAGGAACGTCTTGGGCGCCTTGGGCGGGATCGAATTGGCCCCAAATGTCGCCCGCCGGTGCTCCAGGTCCGCCGCAGATCCGCTCAGCCCTGCAAGAAGTCAGCCCCACGGTGGAATGCACTTTTCCAGGCTTGCCAACAACACAAGTGTACTCGGAAGCACTATTCTCATTTGATCACTTTTGAGAATATCAGCCTGAGTGTGCTATGATTGCGTAAACTGGCACGTGGGTGTGACAAAAATAATACTAGATTGTGAACAATTAGAAGCACGCAAATATATTCTGAGCTTTCAAATAACAAATCAAATATTGCCCTATTTGATTTGGTCTTCGAATCGAATAGTCACTATTTGTAAATACTAATCTTTTTCTTGTAGCATTTCAGTACAATAGAACCTCGTTGATACTATCTCATTAAGTACGATTTCCTGGCTCCAATGCTCATAGCCGATAACACAAAGTGTCTTAATACAAAACAACATCCGACGCAACATGCAGGCAAGTGTAGATGCTGTGCCTGTCCAAGTCAATAACATTGTATGTTCATTATTGCACAATCTGATATTTGCACAGGCTTACAACAATAAAAAATAGCTTTTTAGGGCCCCCGGCCTTGAATGCTTAAGACAGTGCAAGATACGATGGACCAACGGGCAGGGGCATGGTACAAACCATCAGTGGGTGAGGTGTAGAGCTTCCTGCAGAGGTCCTGGATGCCCCCGTACTCTTCTTGGATCCGCTGGATGGCCTCTTGGCCACGGGTCTCCATGAGCTCCCGCAGCTGCTGCAGCGTGACCCCATACTGGGCCGGACGACCCTCCACCGTCGCCATGCCCCCACCAGCCTGCGCCTCCTCCGCAGAGGACACTGCACAGAAGCACAGGGCCGCAACAGGAACCGCATTGAATGTACTTCACGAATGCTTCGGGCAGCCTGCATTCCTAATGCATATTCTGAATGCTTTAGCCCACATACTTGAAATGTCCCCTATTACAGGCCAACTGCGAGGAAACTTAGAGCCACATAAAAAGTCTAGATTCAGATAGCATAGATGCAGACTAGCCTATATGCTAAATGTTACGCTTTATAAACAAAGGGATGCATCACGAAAGGCTCGCAAAAGCAGGCCCTTCAGATATCATAACTGACAAAAAAAAGGGGGAAAAAAGCCGTCATTGCCACTTGCCAGAAATTACACTATGTTGATTGCGCGACACCTCGGCACGACCTCAGAGACTGGCACTGGTGGCGGTTCCCTGCAACGCACTGAAAAATCTTGGAGGCGGTGTACTGGGACTTATATAATAGCTGCTAACCATACACAAATCATCTGCTTAGGCATTATTAAAAGGCTAGTAATAAGAAAATCAGACAATTACGAGTGCTGCAGCTTTTCCAAGATTGCTTCAGTAGTATGTACTACTCCTTTATTACTGATTTAGCCTAAGCAAAGTTTCGTTGCAGTTGGCCTTTACGTGAAATGCAGAAGGAAGGATAATGAGAAAAGAAGTAAATACTGGTTCTGGCTCAATGCTATCAGTAATAACTTAGTTCTTAAAGGAACACTAAAATAAAATAAAAGAAAGCACTAAAACAACTTCGACTGAGGAAGTATTCTTTTGAAATTGTTTTCATTATGTTGCTGTAAAATGATTGCTAGAACAGAATAGATGGGGTAAAATTTCATTTCTTGAATTTCCTGTGAAATCCCCTCCCCCAGTAACACCAACATGACAAGGAGGATATCCAAGCATTTTCTCATACCTGAGCCATTGTGGCACCGCAAAACTTCTCGAAACTTGCCAAGATTTATCTTTGGTCTTTTTTAGAATACAGTGTGGTCAATTTGAGCTAAGCCTGAATCTACATAACAAAACTTGATCGCATCACGGTGAGCTGGTGAAGGAACTTGAAGGTGGCATCACAGCCGATACTTCACTTTTGTTTCTTTTCCAGCTTACCAAGCCTCCTCTCAAGGTTGGTGTCTTCTTTGGTATCGCAAAGGTGTAATTAACAAATATGGCTTAGCTCATTTTTCTTCTGTGTGTCTCTCTACGCCATGTTTGGATTAGGTGTGGTGGAGACAGTACATAAGAATACATTGGGTTAGTAAAGCCCATGTGTTGCTCGGCTTATGTAAAAAGGCTGGAAGGCTGCACAGGATGGCAAGCACATTGTCAAATGCAAAGCTTTAGGCCCACTTACAGTCTTGCTATGTTCGAACGTTACCCACTCACAAAAGCTAGCATACTCCTTACTGTGAATCTCCAACTTGACGCGTCTTATCACGAAGTCGCATCTTGTACGGGCATCACACAGTGCACTTTTGAGCACGATAGAACCCAATCTGGATCAAATTTCTTGGTCATGATTGCTTCTTTGCTTAATCTGGGGAAGGGAGCCAATCATGGTCAAGAATTTCAATACAAAAAGTGCTGTCCCGATCAAATGTGGTTGTGTGACACCGGTGCTAAACTTCTGTCCAAAAGTATTAAAGTTACACCCCAGGTTTCTGTCAAGTGCGTTAGTAAAAATGCTGAAATCTCAAAACCATATGTGACGCAACATGCAGACAAGCGCAGATGCTGTAGCACATTGTAAAAACAATCTGCAAGTGGATGCTACATGAATCACAAACAGACTTCAAGTGAAGTGTTCATAACTCATTTGAGGCAGCAAGGCTTGCATGGTTGAAGAGCACCGAAGTAATTTTTTACAGTAACTACGTACAATTTTAGCTCTAGCAGTGCCTTAGACAAATATAAACTATTTCAGTAGCTTTGCCTTTGAAGTATTTTGCTTCGAACTAATGATAACTAAAGATAAGGCAATTTTCAATTATTATGGCAAAAGGAACACATTAATACAGACACACCCACATTAACACTATATTACTCGACATGTGGTATGATCCATCAAGGATAATAAATTCCTGAGATTTTTGCAATCCAAAAGGAACGTGACGACACATTAATTAGTACAATTCAGCCAAAGAGTTTGTGTAGCTTTAGGCAGGAGCTGTGTAACTATGATTACCAATGAAAGGCTGTTCCAAGAGAAACAATTGTTAAAAGTCTTACTTCCATATACTACAATCTTGGAAGATGGCAAGGTGATGCAAATAAACTCAGTCATCGTGCACACTTACAGCTTATATCACAGGATGAAGATGCTGCTTATCATCATGCCCCAGTGGACCTATCTCTAGTTCCTGAAAGAAAGGAAGAGAGCAGCTGACATCAACCTACCCGCATTTACACAGACAACAAATTCATCGGAACATGTGAAACCAAGACTTCACTTACCGTTATCCTCAATTCTCCCCTTATCACACAGGTTGGTTTCCGAGAGATCTTGAACATCAATATATCTGCACACAAAACAAAGCAAAGAGATGCCGGGAGTGAGCATACAAGCGTCTATTACAACAACACGATGTGCCCAGACAAGAACACAATGGTATCTTTATGGCTAAGACAATTGAATCCTCATCAAAGTGAGTGAAGGTGAAGTGCGCACGCCGCACATCACCTGTCGAACGATTAGATCCCAAGTAACTGTTTAGCCTTACAGAGGGAACCATGCGTAGGGCAGAAGCAAAGCATGCTTTTGTTGCAAGCCAGACAAGCTTAAGGGCTGCCTCATGACAGGGCTCGCAGCTGCAACAAGAGCTGGGAAGGCGGTGCAGGTGCGCAGCAAATACAGACACCGTAGCTGCATGGCCTGAGTGTAATGATGGATCACGTTTTGCTATGCCTGAACAAGGCCCGAGAACAACATGAGCAAGGAGAGCTTTTCCGTTTACCATAGAAAAACCATTCCATAGCAGGCCCTTGAAGTCATTTATGGAGTGCACAGAAAACGTGCAAGCGATAAAGTAAACGAGTTGTGCTTCCACTAAAAAGAACCGGTGCCTGCTAGCTTCATTATGCCCGACACAGCCATTGACTGCACAAGAAGGCCGTCAACAAAGCACATATTTCTATGCACACGGCCGAAGTGCACACAGGACAAAAATCGATTTTGCAGACCCAAAGCCTTCACTCCGCCAGAAACGGCATTGTTTGTTACTACTGCCAGCCTTGCAAACTCTGCGAGAACGCAATCGCACTAGCATGTTCCACAAAACACGTGCTATTCAAGACTTAATCACGCCGTGCACACAGAAGATTGAGATAAATACGAGTCAGAGCTGCGATAAACCCACCGGACTAATGCGGCCCAAAAGCCGACGTTTCGTGCTGTCTTGCTAGTGGTTTTGAAATTTCGACGCAAGCAAGCAATCAACAAACTGACGTTGAAAGGCTTGTTTCAGCCGTTAAGCATAGGGCACGACACAGCGCGGGTCAAGCCCACACCACCCGTGAGAAATAACGCACGTGTGAAGCGGCCAGCGCAACACGGCGCCCCTAAATTGAGTCAACCAGCAGTAGGCGTTGCAGCGGCCAACGGCAGCGCACACACCACACACACACAGCAACCGACAACCGCAGATGAGAGTCGGCAACCGTCGACTACAAGGAAGGTGCGCGAAGGCTTGTTTTCCAGGGTGGAACAGTGAACAAACAGCGTTTGCCAGGGCACCCGGAAGCGAATCCAGTCACTCGTATTGCGCGCCGATGACACACGCCTCTGATGAAAGCGAGGCAAAGGAAGCACCTTCACCAGGGAGGATGTGTATGTGGTGTCTCGCTGGCAGCACCGCCTCGCGAAACCTTCGAAACAGCGATCTCAGGCGTGGCGCGCCGAATGCTCCACGCGGGAGGCGTGCGACACCCGACGACGAAGAGACGTTTTAAAGCGCGAGTCGCCAAATATGCGGCGTCCGCGACAGCAGCGCGAACTCACAGAGCCGTGCGAAAACCGTGCCGGAGCTGCTGCCGGCGAAAGCACGCACCTCGCCCACTCGACGAGCCCGGGGCGCGTACCGCAGCCGGCGAGGGACACAAGAAAACACACGGCAGGCCGCTCACGTTCGGTTCCCAGCCAAGCCAAAACACACAGCTGGCCGCCCCGCGCCGAGTTTTCCCTTGGTTCCTTCGCTCGTTTTTTCGCTTTTCTTCTTCGTCGCACGCGCTGCCATCTGTGCATGTAACCAGAAACTAGGAGCGCTGGAAGCCTACCGAAGCGCCGCGGGATGCGATGCAAAAACGAAACATCGGACCAACCAGCGCGACGCGTCCACTGAGGCGCGCTTTTAGAATTGCTAACGGCACTGAGTCTTGCACGGACGGACGGAAAAAAAACTTTAATGGGAAAAGGACCAGCGAGGTTGCTAGCCGGGGTTCAGGCCACTCGGGAAACCACATATACGCTTGCTCAATAATGCGCTCTAAACAACAACGAAGTTGCTTTGCTAAACAAAAAAAACCTGAAAATTTTGTCAATGAATGGTTTGCGATTGTAAGGTTACGGTAAGGCAGTAGCAATTTTACCGAAAACCCATCTTGACCTCTACGTGCTGGTATATTAAGATGATTTCAAACAGTGTAACTGATGACAGATACGTGATGAGGCTTAAAAAAAGAGAAATATAGTGGCACATTCGAGCCACGTTGCGGTGGGCCTGCAGACTGTTACTTCAAATGAACTTACACTATCACCGTGTGAACGCTCCCCACGCTTACTCTGTTTTCGCGTTGTCTGTCTCATTTTCTGTGAAAACGACATTATTATTACGACAGTGGCTTCGGCATGAAGTCGACAATGGACACATCCCAATTAAGAAAAGTTCAGTAAACTGGGGATAGCGGCCATTTAGCATCCAAGGTTCCATAGCGCTCTCGATCTGAACACTTATTTTTTTTTAGGCAGTATAGCGGTATCACTGGGACGTACATTCACTCGTAGAAGCTCTTTTCGCCAAGTTAAACAGCAATATTCCCTTGAAACGATGACAACATAAAATGAATAACGTGTTTATATCTTTCACACCTGCTGAACGTTGTTTGTTCAGTTTAGTGTTTTATTACAAGTCTAAGCGCGCTACAAATGACTAACTGCGCGAGTTTCCCGTACCAATAGCTCCAAATACCAAACGTTAGTTCTTACGCTCAAAGTTATTTTTGTTTTTGTTTTCGTCCCCAGCAAAGGCGTCATACAGAATCAGGAAATAATTCCCCTACCTTATCACCACATCTGCAGTGGTCGCACATCTATATTGTGGCGTTTTGCTGTTGACGACAATGACTTGGGTTCAATTCCGGGCGGTCGCAGTGGGGTACGAGGGGTATGGGCCACTGCTTAAGGGGGTATGAGCCTGTAGGGGGTATGACTCTATAGGCGAACAAGAAGCACGACGAGCAGTTTGGCGGCCTGGTCATTACAATGTGCGGCGATCTGCGACAACTGCCTCCGGTTCGTGCTAACCAGGTCTTTATAGACGTGCACGCGGTCAGAACAAGCTGTTCAGCCCGGAGGTGGCGTCATGTCTCCTACACTTCCCGCTGCGGCAGGTTGTGCGTCAAAAGGACGCCGCGTTCTCGGCAATTCCTCACGAAAATCGGGGACGGAACCTCAAACCGGAAGAGGTGCGCGTCATCGATAGTCCGTTGGTCAGCGCGGATCGAATCTTGGTCGTTGCGCCCGGTGTTGTGCGACTCTTCTACTCCAATAAGGACGTCGATGCGCTCGACACCGATGCTGCCCTATACATAGTATGCACGTGACGTCACATTCGCTGCTGTCGTCTGCTTCAGCTACCTTCCGCCATCTTGGGTAACCTTATCAACAGGCGCACGCAAAGGCCTATAGGTTCCCCAACATGTCGCCGCCGTAAACCGGAAGTCGCGGAGTATCCTTGAATGACGTACGTGCATACTATGGAGGCTAGAGCAGTTGATGTGTACTTCGGATACAGGTCTGGCTACGAGTGTGCAAGCGTACAAGCCAAGGTGGCCGGTATGACGCATGTCGATATAGGAAATTTACCCCGTGCGATAATGCTCGCTCGGGGCAAGTGCCACGTGGTCACGTTCAACATCGACGTGAAAGACGGACTCGTGAGCGGTGCCGTCGGTGTACTTCCACAGATCGAATACAGGGAAAGCCACGGGCGCGATGCAGTGCGCATTTGGGTGAAATTTGATGTGCCACATATACTGGCCCTCTGGCTCAAATCAAAGCCAACTCGCGCACTCTGCTCGGAGACGGGTATCAAGATCATGGCCGATTGGGTACCCATCGAGTTGCGTACCTTCACACTCACCCTGGAATGAAAGACTGGACTGAGTTGCCGACGAAGGCAGTTTCCGGTGGTTCAAGCTAGTGAGGTGACCGTATACAGACTGGGGACGAAGTCGTTGACACCACCGTATACGTTCATCCCGGAACTTCAAAGAGGGACCTTGAAACATTTTCTGAACGACACACAGGGGTGGATCCTGCCGGTGCACCCCAATCCAATCGTCATTGTGGGTGACGTTAACGTCGATGTGTCTCGTCCCGACGGAAAGTGGTTCTTGGCGTTTTTTGGGGGATTATTCGGCATTCAGTGTTACACCAAGAGCAATGTCTCCACGACCCGCCATCGGTCGTGCACAGACTTATAGCGTTTGCTAAGATCTCCAGTGTCGTCACAGAGTCCATAGTCGTATATAAGAGCGACCATAAAGCTATAATTACTGTGGTCCAGCGATCAACGTTAATACAAATAAACATAAGAAGTGCATACTTGTGCAATATTGTTTTGTTGTTTTATTTTTGCATAGTAATATAAGCTACGCTGGCCATACACCTTCACAGAGTGGTATTAGCCCTGTATTATCATTATTGTTATTATTATTATTAGCAAATGCATTTCATGTTCTATTTTTTTTTCGTAGATCCCCAAGCAGCTTTTATGCAAGAAATATGGACATTGTCATCGAACACCCAGAAAGGGAATGGAAAACGCCTACCACCCAGGAACATGCCTACGTCATCTCAAAGCTTCCTAAGCGCACGACGGTTAGGCAGTCACCGCTTTTTATGTGACGTCGACGCTCTTACAATGTTGAAATACCACAAGATCCGATGACGTGCTTGAAGATAACGGAAAGGCAATAGCATACGTCAAAACGACCAATGATATGGCTCGAGATATACAGCGTTTGTAGACCAGCTTTTAAGAAAGAGACTTCCAAACGCTCAAATAATCTCACTTTCTATTCTCTCGAAGCGTTGGACAGATCCGTCGACGTTAGGCCTAGCTTTACCAAAGTTGTACCAAGTTGGTGGCCTCGCTTTTCCCTTCTGTTTAATACCAACCATTACTGGTTTCGGATAACCATATTGTACTTTATTTGTAGACAAACCTAAGCTAACTTTTAACGCCTGATTAAAACCCGTCGATAACACCCAATTTACACCAAGATAACTCCTTTTAAATCAAAGCAAACCTTAACCAACAAAACTTAAGCTAACCTAACCTAAGCTAGGTTAGTTTAAATAATCTAAATAACACATCTTTTAGCACCTTACGAGCATGTTCAGAGCACACGTTGCACGCAATGCAGTGACTGTGCGAACGCTCACCGGTTAAGGTCTCGACGCGCACCACAATACACCGATAGAACCCGGTAACGCAGCTCATTCACTACAGAAGCACACAGCTGAGCTGTAGGACTGTAACCTCCCGGCGCAGGTACATCGCATGCGTGTTCGCATGCTTAACCGGAAGCACATGCGCAGCTCTAAGTTGTCGTGCGAGGTCGCGCTATGCGCTTAAGTCGCAGAGTCTGTTATGAGACAAATCCTGGAGCTATTTGAATGAAATTTGTCGTGTTTGAGATAGAGAGAGATAAGTTCTAGTCAAGAAAGCATAATTTTGATTACAAACCTGAAATATTTAAAAAAATATGCCCGAATACTGGTAACTTGGAAAAATAAATTGAAGCATGAATTTTACTAATCCACAACTCTGCACAGAAAACGGGTATAGCAATTGCATAACGAGGGTCTCGAATCCGGCAACATTGATGCCTTCAGGTAGCATGTGTGGGTTTATTGACTAGTTGCCTTCGCCAAACAAGATCACGTACTCGTGACGCCTGCTGCAGAAAGGATGTTCCACATACGCCGCCAAGGTTCGTGAGTGGTGGCGCTGGCTAACGCTCCCAAGGTTAATTCTAGTAGTAAGAACATAAATACCCAAGAAAGTGAATGAGGAAACGGCACCGCGGTAGCTCACTTGGCTAGAGCATCGCACGCATGTGAAGACGTGGGATAGCCACCCCCCCTCCCCCCCCTGCAGCAAGTTGCTTTTTCATCCCCTTTCATTGCCATTAATTTGTCATTTCTTTAATTCAACGATAAGTACAAGTTTTTTCCCCCTATGTTGTCCTTGGTGCCTTTGTTTGTTGGCTTCTTATGATATTTGTCTAAGTCAATCACTCACAGGGGACCCCGACTGTAAAAATGAAACTTACGGGAGAATAAAAATGGGTTGGAGTGTGTACGGCAGGCATTACCAGACCCTGACTGGGAGCTGACCACAGCCGTTTAAAAAAGAAGCGCACAATCACTGCATTCTACAGGTGCTAAAAGTACGGGGCAGAAATTTTGAAGTTAGCAGAGAATCTCGAGAACAAGTTAGGAACCGCACAAACGCACAAAAACGGACGCGCACGCATAGAAACGCCATTTCATTTACAAATTCACTCTTGGTGCCAACCCCCGCTCCTTAACTTCTATCTCTCCTCTCAGATTATAGTCGTAGTGGGGAAAAAAAGCAGAAGAAAGAAAGAATGGACACGAAGAATGGGAACTCAAAAACGAGTAAATGCGGTAATCCGTTGCTCGCCTTTATGCTGCCTTGCCCGCTGTCCGCAAGCTGGGACTAAACTGCTGGGACGCGTTTATTTCATAATGTACCTCTGCGCCGCCACATAGCCGAGCTGCATTGCATCGTCTGTTCCTGCAAACCCATTTGGGCCCGGTACTCAGAACGCTCACACGGAAAGTTACGACAGCTGGGTCACGCGAAACAACAAGAACTTGCACAGTTAACTGCAAGGGCTCCCTGCTGGCGGCATTGACAGAGACGGTGAACTACTATGTCTTTTTTTGTTTTAATTCTTTTGTTTTTGCATACCATCGAGGTATAACGGAGGGCGCATGCAAAATGCCACGCAGCCGCTTTGAGAACCGCCATTTGGACTGCAACATTGGACGTCGTATATACCAGCATTATTTTTTTCAGAAAGCTCAGTACGAATGGCAAGCAAGTAGCGCGAAGCTGTCGAAGCGAAAATAAAATGAAACATAGAACCGGTTCCTTTTTGTTAATACTTTACTACACATGCATTGCGGAAGTTATCCGAATAGTAACATTTATTTTTTAAAAAACTATCTGAACGCGGTATTTCGCTTTCCAAGAACTAAAAAAATGCTTTCAATTACATGTTGACGGACGCTGAACCATCTGCTTCGACAGGTAACGTTCGCTACAAAGTGCCATCGCTCTCTGCTCCTGATATCGTAGCTCACGCAAAAAAAAAAAGAAAGAAAAACGCAGATTCAACGTGCACATGTCAATCTATGTGTTATGGAGTTTTCGCAAAACTGTAAATAACATACTATAAAATTAAATGCGATGCGTAAAATTGTCCTTATTCTCATCCTATCCACCCTGTTCTATGTTCGTGTATCACACAGGCCACAAGTTCAATACCATGTAATGTTTACGCCAGAGTAACACTAAATCGAAAAGCTGCATTAATTCCGACTGATAAATTATTGTTTCGAAGCTATTTTCTGCAATTTCGCAGTAATATGTTCATTATTAAAAGAGAAAATGAAGGTCAAAGTTCCATGTTTTGAACTTCGCACCGGAACCTTATAGCCACTACGTCATTGTGACGTCACGGGTTTCTAAGCACTCCCTCGTATTTCGACCACTGTGGCTCAGTAAAAGCCTTGAAACCTGCCAAGTTAAATCCTTGGCTCTTTTAGAATACCATGTCGTGCATTTTTACGGATAAAAAGTTAATCAGTAGCGAGTAGACACCGGAAATATGTATGACGTCTTACATGGCCTCCGAGACAATGACCTCGGGGGGGCCACGCGGACGCTCCTGGGGTGAGCGTCCGCGTAACCGAGCGAACGAGCACAGCCCCGGATGAGAGAGCGAACGCAGAGCGCAGTGGGGATGAAGGACGCGAGCAGGAAAGCGGAGGAGGAGGGTAAAGCGAAAGCGCGAGGAGCGTACTGCGACGACGACGGCTACGAGATGGCGCCAGGGTAGCCAGCGTCCTCTGGGAAGTCTGTCTGCGGCGGCTGCCGTGAATGGCGCCCACGCGTCAGCCACGCGCTGCCTCTCGCGATCTCCACATTAGCGAGGCAGTGGTGCCACACTTCGCTCCGCCTGCAACGTGCGGCACGAGACAGATTGTCCGCGCCAGCCAATATATCGTGAAATGAAAACACGTATAGAGTTGAGCTCAAATTTCGCATTAGGGAGTATTGTAATCATCGGTGCACTTTTACAGACATATTCACGGAACTGCAATAGTGGCCTCTATTTTCGTCTCTACCAACTACCTATACCTGCTCATGGCATTCCTTGAACGGAAGAACCTTGCTGACTTCGCCCCGGGGCCAAGGGTTTCCGTCCTCTACGTGGAAGACTTCTCCAGCATTGTATGCAAGCGGAATCGTCGGTGAAACTTTTTTCTTATTTGCTTGTTTATTTACTAACTTCTTTACGACATTGCGCATTATGTGAATAATTTCGTTTGTCCTTCTTTATTATCTACTTACATTTTCTCTCCCTGTCTCTTTCCTCCTCCTCCTCCTCCCACAAACTCCCTTCCTCAACTCCATCCCCACTGCTGACCGCCGTTCCGGTAGCAGCAGATGTACAAGCAGCTTAGCGCGGCCAGCAGTAATTTCCTTACGTTCATTTTGTGCATTTTATTTAACAACACACAATCAATTACTGGTGTACTGCTTCGAATCAGGTGTTGTGTCGGCTGCTCGAAGCAGCGTGCTTTATTTCCTCGGCATAACGCGGCTGAAGCTAACCCTGAATAAGAGTGTCGCTTACTGTGACATGGCGGAAGTGGCTGTACAGCCCTGCCAACAGGAGACCCTGAACCTTCGGCATTTGAGCAGGTGAATCGAGGATCGCACTATTGAAAACACTGGATTCGCAAGAAATCCCAGAGCGCAGCCATATGCATGTTTATAAACCATAAACCACATCGAACAAGCTCACCGACGACACAGACGAGGCCGCGTTGTTGCCGAGCAGAACTATTCCAGCGAATGCAGGATGTCGACACGGGAAGCTGCGAGCTATAAGGTAATTCGAGGAACGAAGGAAGACCGGAGTTCATTCACCAGTGTCGGAGGTTTGTGGGTAGTCCTTGTGCGATCGCGTGGCAAGGTCTCCACGGCGCATAGGCGCCGACTACAGAGGGGATGGGGGGGAGGGGGGAGGGCGGTGCTCCGGGGCCCGAGCCCCTTCCGAATTTTTCCTGGTGTGGCAGATTCCGCCCCCTCCACTTCCCCGACGATGCCGAACAAAACCTACCCACCCCCCCTCCTAAAGTCTCATTACCAGAGTTCTGTGATCATTTTAGGTTTCTTTTGGGTTGCCTCTACCGTTTCAGTTAAAACTTTCTTGTTGCTAAAAGCTTACTGTACCATTGTTGGCGCAGACGTGCGCGGCTTTCAATTCATATTTTCGCTTTATTTCTGCAAATCCTGACAATAGGAGGACAAGCACGTTAAAACTACCAGTGGCGGTTACCTCATTCGTATTCTGCAGCGAAGCTGTTAGCCGCTAGTTGGTCGGGATGTTTCGTGGCGTGCTCACCCAAAAACAAACGGCAGCTGGGAGGCAAGCAGCAGCTGGATGCGTGCGCGCGTGACGTGCGTCGCTTGTGGTGGTGGTGCTTGTGACCGTCGCCTAACGTCGGTTGTGCCTGTCGGTTGTGCCTGTTGTGCCGGTGGTTGCTTGTCGCCTAACGTCGCCTAACGTCGGCTGTACTAGCCTAACGTCGGCAACAGCTTCGCTGCACATCCGCTTTCAGAGGGTGGAACAAAAGTGGATTTTTTTTAGACCGCAGCTCTTCAGCGCCCGTTCCTACGTTGAGCTTCGGCGTCTCTCGGGGTAACCGAGCGAACGAGTAGAGCGAAGGATGAAAGAGCGAACGCGGATCGCAGCGGCGACGAAAGACGGCGACAGCGAAGAGAGCGCGCTGAGAGCGTGGTGAAAGGGTGAGAAGGAAAGCAGAGTACTGCACGAGACTACGAGATGGCGCCATAGTATTAGACCGCTGTCAAGGGGCTTTAAAAAGCGCAGCTCTTAGGCGCCGGTTCCCGAGTTCAGCGTCGCCGTCCCTCGGCGTAACCGTGCGAACGCGCTCGTGCCCCACTGCTCGCGCGTTCACAGTCGTCCTCTTCCACAATCTGCTCCGATGCCGTCCGTCATGCCAGCGTTCTCAAGCTGCCCCTCCCTCTGCGAAGGCGCAGACGGCACTGATCCACTGCCAGTCGGTGCGGTGATTACGGTCTCAAATTATTTGCTTCCGCATATCGCGAAATGAAAACACGTGTACAGCTGCGCTCAAATTTCGCATTAGGGAGTATCGTACTTCAACATTTTGAAATACTTACACTGTGAACATTATGCGCAGACACGATATATTTAAATATATTCACCGGACAAAGTTGATTATATATTTTCAAGATACGGAGGTAGCCAACTAACAAATTTCTAATGGAAATGATAGCCTATGCTATAGAGAATGAATATGTTGCTCGATGTTCACCTCGCTTCAAATAGCTTTGCTAGCTATTTTGACCTTGGAAAGAAACCTGCAGACTTCAGTGACCCCCGTCGGCAGCCTTTTACCAAAGGCATGCGAAATGCGCCTCAATAATATGCCTCGGCATTGTTTCGCAATCCCGTAGGCAATCCTAGAGACTCATGAAAAAATCTTCTAGTAATTTATTATTATTATTATTATTATTATTATTATTATTATTATTATTATTATTATTATTATTATTATTATTATAGTAAAGAAGAAAAGCAAAAAGGGACAGTTCAGTCTTGCCGAAAAGGCGAAGCAGTATTACTGATAGCGAAGTATAAGACAATTATTCTAAGTGAACAATTCTTCGAGGTCACACGAAGTTTTCTTCATGCGCAACTGTTATGAAAGGTAATATATACACACATGGGTGGGCTTCGGAAAGCTGGATCGGGCCCCGGCCCCTCGCTCTCCACCCCCGGAAAAATGAAAGCTTTCCGCCCATGCCACGGCGTATAACGTACGTCACGAGAGTGGGGCGATTTCTCTGCAGAGCCTCGTGGCTGTAAGACAGTGCTCAAAGTGAAAGAGCGCGCAAAGTGAGTGAGTGGGCGCGAGAGAGACACGCAGACCAACTTCAAAAACAGCTTTGGAGGGTGGATGAGTGACCGGTAATTGGTTTAGCCTCTTAGTACGAACGCGTTAAGGACGATAAAACATTCAACGCTGCAAAAGCCGGTATAACGACGAAGTGCTTCTGAGTGACAAGATCTCACGAAACTAATATATTTCCGAGGAATTCCATCAAAAATATAAATAAAATCTAAGCAGGCTGAAAGAATAGCTCCAGAAGTAACATTCTGAATACGGTATTCTGCAAAATAAATCAAGCGCAAATTAAAAAAAAGCAATAATAATAACGCACAAGTGCTTTCGCGATAAACGTTGGCAGGAGTAGCGGAGCCCTTGCATGATTGTATCATAAAGTCTATAGCCAACCGGACACTTAATCTGGTTAACCTCTCTGCCTTTCACCTCTTGTTTTTTCCTCCTCCCTCCTCCTCTACAGCAGCCCTCCATGTTGGCGAGAGGAGCCAGTTTGGATTACGGTGCGCGAGGGCATGCCATAGCGAACGCTGGACTGAGGACAACGCTTTCGTGCGAACAGCCCGGGTCTCGTGTCATCAGAGCGATGACGAACGTGCGCTTCAATGAGGCATGGCAGCCACAACGAAAGCGAAGCCTGACACACCTTGCACACTTTATAGGGTCAGTGTTAGCCGAGCGGGCACGAAAGAAAGGCCCGGGGGTATGGAGCCCCTTTTATGATCGTGGTCAGGGTACACGGAAACGACGAAAGAAACGGGACAGCGACAAATCAGACAGCTTTACCTTGTCTCCAGACTCGTTACCATTTACGGAATGCCGCATACACGTGTGTAGACGTCAACGGTAGCGATGGTGGCGCTACCTCGCGATGTTTGGCTCAATGCCAGCAAGTAAAACTGTCATCGTTTTATTGAGAGGCTACGTGCATTAACTACTGGCGTAAAAGCAAGATACCCGAAAATTCTGACTCACAAACACTAACAAAGAACAATGCGCTACAAGCATAGGCACAGATTTTCTGAAACACCGCTTCTGCACTGTAATTGCTTCAGATTTCCCTTGTTTGCTTTTGCAGCTCGCAAGAACAAGATAAGTAACTCAATAAATAAGTTAATTTATAAAGGCTAATGAGACCTGCACCTTTCTAATTTGCTTCATTCAATAAAAAGAAACGAAAAAGAAAGACAAATTTGTGGGGATTACCTCCGCGGGACTCGAAGCTCGTGAGTAGGGTACAGCCTGAAAGTGCGAAGAGGCAGGGCTCTTTGTTGCAGAAGCGGAAGATAATGGTCCACCCATATCGAAATTGATCTAGGCAACCTCCACACTGCCTCGAATTTTGTCATCCAAAAGCCTTTTCTTTCTTTATTTATATGTACAAAATGTTAAAATGCCCGTCACGGTGGTTAGGACTAATGCGCTCCGTCTCTGCCTTTGAGCACGAGGTTACAGGTTCGATTACCGGCCGCTGCGAAAGAATTTCAATGGTGGAGGAATGCCAGCACTCTCACAAGCTTGGAATAAAGTTTACGCTAAAGAACCTCACGTAAACTAACTTAATCCAGAGCCTATACACTGCTGCCGCTAACGTAGTCAATGCGTTGCTTTTGGACATAAAACTCCGCATTCGAATTTAAAACGTACATAAATCGTTAAGATGGGTGAGTTATTGGTCTGCGTATATGTTGGAGAATCATAAGACTTGCGAGAGGGTTGCTAACCCTTCTTGCAGTCCGAGGCAATAATCGACGGGAAGTGTGAGGTCGTATGCTCGAAGACTGTCTGTATGCTGTCTACGTACTTTGTTTTAAAACATCCAGAGGCTTTCTGTAAAAAGAAGTGACTTCGTGTTGTATTTTAAATTTTTTATTTATATATTTATTTATTTATTTATTTATTTATTTATTTATTTGTTTATTTATTTATTTGTTTATTTATTTGTTTGTTTTCATAATGACGAACCTGCCACCTGCACGCCGGCGGCCGACAGCTGAACTTCCACAACACGCGAAAAAGAAAAAAAAAGTGAACGAAAGAAAGAGAAAAACCGCCCGGTCCCGGCAAGAGCTATGGGAAACCTGCAGTTTCTAAGCGGTGAGCGGAAATACTCCCATATTACAAAATGTAAACGTACAAACTGAAATAAAACGCTTGACTTGAAGTTTAAAATGCAATTTGAACGCGCATACACGCGTATGTCACTGAAAATTTTATGCGGCAGTTACGCAGCAGCGACTTCAATTTTTTACTGCCCTTCAGCGCCGCAGATCTTTATTACTGCAGGAAGTGTGGTGTTATCTTCGCACTATTTTTTATTTATTCTTTATTTTACTCTTTGTAATCGCCCCAGCAGGAAAGTTACAAGTGATATCACCAACAAAAGATTTTGCTCCACTCCCTACTAATTCCGTGAAGGGAAAGGGAAAAAATAAAATAACGCCGTTTACTGTGATTTCAGTGCATATGAAGGAGCTACAAGGACCTTCAGGTAGCCATAATGAATCCCGAGAGCTGCCCTCCACTCCCGCGTCTGTCATATCCCAGGTGCAGTTTCGGCATGCTTAGAACGCCATCGATCCACTCGAATTCCCGTCACTTCGCAGATAACGAGGGAAGAGGCTAGCAAGAAGTGGGTTCGGGTGAGGTGGCATACGCAGTCGAGCGCTTCTACAACGAACGCCCTTACAACGAACGCCACCTCAACGAAATGACCTGTACAACGAACGATTTCGGAGGTCCCGAGCACTTCGTTATAAAGAGGTTTGACTGTATGCCCAAGATTCGGTGCGGAACAAAACAGGCACGGAGGATAGCTACGCGAGTGGGGAGACAGGTACCTCAGCGTGAGCCATGCACGGGGCCATATAAGTGCATCATGCGAGCGAGCAATGGAGACAGAAGCCCCGTTTTCGCACATGGCCGGTACTTACGTCGAACAATGGCGGAAGCATTTTGCACTGTGAAACGGCTTCGTCGTTCATACTTCAACCACACGTACCCCCCCCCCCCCCAACACACACACACATAAATCTCTCGCGTCAGTTAGCAGGTTTTCTTCTTCTTTCTTTCTCTCTTCATTTTTTCACCAGTTTCCAGCGGAAGACCCAACAAATGTGTGCTAAACGTCAGATCGAAACGCGCGCTAAGCGGGACCGACATGCTAATGAGCACGCCCACTCCGCGAACAGGAAGTAAAAAAAAAAAAAGTGGCGAACCGGAAGGAAGGGCATCCGGGCAGCTGCGGCTCGCGAAGTGCGGTGGCTGCCCTGGAGCAGTATAAAGAGGCGTGACCCTAAATGGGGCGCGCCGGACGACTTCAAGCGGCTGCAAAAGTCGTGGGTGACGCGCGCTGCAAAAACGTCGAAGCGGCGGTGCCCGCTTGAAACTGCAGGAAGAACAAGCTCAATCGTCCTATCGTTATCATTACCCTATTTTACGTCTTATGAAGGAAGAATGTCGCTCCCAGCGATCTAGTCCTGTCCTTAATTTGTCCCTATAACAGAGGATGCATAATGTAGGACATTTCACCAAATTGTTCGGCGCGGAATGCTGTTAGAGGAACTCCACGTAAGGCAGCTCTGCCCTCATGTGGGCAACTACACTCTCGGGTAGATATAGTTATGCCTGTGCTGGACCGGGCCCACCTAGTTGAACGTGTTAGCTTCATCGCAGCATAATATGCGAATACAAATACGACGGCAACACAATAAGCGCACTGCGCCCTCGCCGTCGTTGTAGACGTTCGTTTTGCGCTGAAGCTATACAACACGTACAGCGCAGGTCAACGCGACAAATAAAGCCTGTTATGCAACCATCTGCTGTGGAGCTGCCCAGGCCCGCAATGGAATCGACGCAAGGCCCTGAGTGTGCATGCTGCCAGCGACACTCGGACCTAACGGAGCTTAGCGGAATACCGGACATGCTAACACCCTCTATCAGAGAGTTTCTTAATACAATGTTTCTTGGCCCGGACGTCCAAGAAACATTATTCGAGAGCGTGCTCCTATACGTACACATGAGCGACTTATAGCTAACGATCTCTAACCCCAAATATTTACACCGCACCCCCTTATCCTTCGCCGTTTGGTTGATATCAAATGATGATCTTATCCAACGTGAGAAATAAACACGTTAAGCGAGCAAGCGAGAACACTAAACGCACAAACATTTACAAAGCCCAAAATTTTCGATCAATCAATCAATCTAGCGGTGCGCCCGCTCGGCGCAGCCACCATTTTGATATCCAAGCTCTCGGCCTTAGCTACAGTTGTGAAATAGCAACAATGCGTGAAAATAGCTTTCCGGACACTGTTCAGCTTGCCTAGCAACGATTACAAAAGCACGCGGTACCCTCGCTTCCTTCACCCCCCTCCCCCCTACAACGTGCAAGTGTGCATGAGCGAAGCTAGAGCATGACCATTAACCTGGACCTGATTTGTTCACACAGTTTGTTCACGCGCACTCATTCAGCGTTGGCGGTTAGCATTTTCTTCAGTTAAACGAACTCGGCCACTCCGCTTTTAACGCAGCTCCCCATATAGCGAAAAATGTTTTTCGGTCCCAACTGGTTCACACCAAAAGGGTACGCTTTTCAGTGAACAACTGGAGTACGATATAGGCGGGGAGAAAATGGGTGGGTGGGATGAGAGGGGGGGGGGGGGCGCAGGAGAATGAACTGGCTCCAACGGCATTAATTGTAACCAACGTTCGCGCGGGGGTCCAGCGTTTGCAGCGTCGACGCGCAGGTCACTTGCCCACGACGACGTCGTTACGTATATCGCGCCGAGTGTCTGTCCCCCACTCCAATACATCAACACACGGGGGTGGCGGCGTCGGCACAAACGAAACGTATCGATCGATCATCGTAAGCAGCGTGCCCCCTGCCGCGGCATTTTTTCGCCCTTCTTTCTGTCCCAATCATTCGTTTTTCTGCACCACCGCAAGGGAGAGTGGTAGAGGAGGAGGAGGAAAAATAAGGAAGGAAGGGTAGGGAGGTCAACCACAGTGATAGAAAATAATAAAGAGAGAAAGGGCCAGTCGTGTCGTGGCGCGTGCAGAGGCCCGTCGCGGATCGAGCCACATTTCCCATTCCTCCTGTCACCGCGTCAAGCCGGCCAGAGTGCGCCGATATGCGTCCTCACCCCCTCCCCTCTCTCTCATTTCCCTCTCTCTCTCTCTAACTTCTCCCCCATGGTACCAGCAAAGCAGATCAATACGTCGATGTGTCACCGGCTCCTGTGGCGGCAGCCTGGGGAAATCTGATGTTGCCCTCACCTTCTGTCATTTTCATTCCCTCTCTCCCACCCTGGTTCTAACTTCTCTGCATATACAAGCCCGCAGCATGCCTCGTGGCCTTGCGTCAATCGCCGGCACCCGTTGCCTCCAACCGGATACGTGAGCAATGGTTGGTTGCATGCGGATGTGGGTCGAGAAATGCCTCAAATTTTGGTGGTTCGTTCGGCAGTTCATTCGCGGTGTGTATGCTGTCCGCTACTTCACCTGCTCAGTTTTTCCACGTGTAGATGCGACAGAATGACCAGTATTCGCAGTAAATGTGTCATGTATGTTTAAGTAATAAACACGACTCCACGGCCGACTTTATGCGCAATCAAAGGCATTGCATGGCCCAAATATCGGCACAACGAGAAAGAAATAATGAATGAAGTAAGAAATAAGAAATGAAATGAAAGTTTCAAGCCCATTGGCTAATAAATATTAACCAGTAAGAAAGGTCATGGAGGTAAACGAGACACGCGTGTGGTTTCATACTCCACATTGGGGGAGATGATAACTGAATGGAAAGAGAGAAATGCATGAAAATCAATAGCAACAGTGTTCGCGCGTGCGAGGCTCAACAGGACACTGGAAGTAGTCAAAGTGCGCAGTGCCTGTCGGTGGCCGCGGCTCTTGTGGTATTGCCCTGAACTCCCCTTGAAGTGAGATGCAATCATACAGCCAGTTCATTGAAACACGCCGGAATCTCGGCGAGTGTTCAATGCAGCGTTCTTCTTTTTCTTTCCTCTTTATTTTTTTTAACTTACGACGACAGTCACCTATGGTTTTTGCCGTAATCTTGTACATAAACCATCCAAGGCACGGAGCTAGGACAAACGCCTGAAACATCCGGGAAGAGAGCAGCGTGATACGCAAGAACTGCGCTGGCGCCGCAGAACACCGACGAGCTCACCACGTACCACCTCGCACTCCTTGCAAGCTACGGCAGAAAGCTGGGTTAGTTGGAATTTTGACATTCTGATGCGTTTCCAGCGCTCAACGGGAAACAGAAAATGCTAGGACAAGAAAATGCGACATGATACACGGATGACGCTGGTCTTAAAGGATGAAGCGTTGATGCGTTGACGAATCAGATCGTCGCAAGGAAACTAACGCTTAAATACTTTCTCTCCACCAACGCCTCGCTCGATGCACTATGTAAAATTCCCGCGCTGAGGGCATCGTTCTGACGTCGGCGTGTTTCGTCAGTTGTACACGCGCCAAGATGGCCAAGACCAGCTCCCCTCGTCATGGGATTCAGCGTCAATCCATTCGCTGTGCACTCCTCGTGTCGCTCCTGAGGCGACCGAGCTGTACATTGTTCATTTACTTCAATATTTAGACGCGTCAATCCTTCAGCGACGTTAGAGAGTTCTTAAGAAATGACACACGCAACGCAGCTTGTGTTCACGTGATACATACAGAGCTTTAGCTACTATATAGCACACGTTCAGAGGGCGATGCGCCGCATTCCTAGCGGGTTCACACACAGTTCATACAACACGATTACACACCCGGCCACTCACACTTGTTCTTATATTTAAGGCGGCAGCATCGCAGGACTAAAGGCATGCATAGCTGCGTTTAGCGCGAACAAAGAAAATGTATAAATATGCAACGCATAACTGCTTGTTGCTGGGCGAACGAATCGCGCTCACGATGCACTCGCGATTACAAGGGCATGCTGTTGTTCTGTTCACGCCTCCGTTTCATAATTTACAACAAATTAAATAAATTACTATACAGGCAGTGAGGTTCGACAGTAGTAATCGCGCATGGTAGCTCCTGCCTCTTTCAAACACCCGACTATACCGCACAAACTTTGTTCGCAGGGAGAGTGGCTGCAAGCTAGGACCTTCTGGTTCTATTAGCGGTGTCGCCGTCGTGGCATAGTCACGGATAGGCCGCAGCCGCAGTATTGCCCCGCTAATTATTTTAATGACTATCATCAGGACGCCATGTTAACGATGAGATTATAAGTATATAACTAGAGCAAAGAAGGCATCTCAACCATTTGTTAACATAGGTACTTTTGCTGTGGAAATCTACGCTTCAAACGAATGGGTCTTCAAAACTTTTTTGCCTCTCTCTAGTTTGTGGCGAGTCTATGATGATTATTCAATGAACATACGCACCACGTTAAAACACGTCAACGGGCCTGTAGGTTGGCGAAGTCAGAATCACCCTTTTCAAGCGAACCGAATCAACAAAGTGCAACCAGGGGTAGGGGGGGGGGGGGGGGGCTATCCTGTAAGTGTCCTCTTAGTGGACATGTCCATTTCATCTGCCGCTGAAGTGATGATTGGCTGGGGGCGCCTGTCTCCTTCTGACGCCCCCGTACCACAAGCCCAGCCAAACAGAACTTCAGCAGCAGATTACAGGATAACTAACCCTCTCCCCGCCCCTCTGTGCAAAACGGTAAAGTACAGGCGCTCCAGCGCGAGTTTTCTCCGTTCAGCAACCGGTAATGCGCAAAACACTGTTACGTCTTAAGCCCATTTCGCCTACTACGATTCTGCTCGAAATTTCGAGAGTACGACTACAAAGGCGGGGGGTGAATGATCCGTCGACCACCTGCGTGCGTGCGTGCGTCGACACACAACGACCCGGAGAGCACCAGGCCACGTGGAGCGAAAACCAGCGCAAGAGAAGTTCTCTCGCACGCTGTGTTTGAACAGCTGCCGTCGGTGAGATCGAAAGTGGCGGCGAGATCCTAATAAATCGGGCCCGGAGCGGCACAGTTCCAGTTGCGAACCGAGTTTGTAACGAGCGCCGCGACTAGAATGGCGCCGACATTGCCAGGGCGTCTCGGTCCATTTGCCTTTATGTCCCTGCGTCATTTCTCGCTAATCTGATGGTGTGCGCAAGCCGAAGCCGAGCGAATACGCTAACAGGAGGCTCCGCGGCACTTGCAAGCGCGGCCGCGGTGGTCGATCGCAGACCCCGTTACGAATGCATCGAGTAAGAATGGCTCGACGATGGATCGATCATAAACAAGAAGCGAGGTATACTCGAGACGCGACGAAAAGCGACGCCACAGCTTTTTTTTATCCCTTTTTTTTTGGTCAAGAACGGTTAGTGCCAAAAGGTCGGGCCCGGCGTTGGTAAAAGCCGCCAGATGAGCAGTGGAAGGCGCGTTTAGGCGACTGGATCTTACTGCAGAGGCCGTATCCAATTCACTGCGTAAAGCGGTTGTCAACTACATGCTATTAACAATACTGTGACGGTGGACTGGAAGCAGTATACAGGGTGATCAGTTCTAAGTTTTCCGGAAATTTTTTTTTGAAATCGTCTTTTGAAGATAGCGTTATTTTAGTCTTGCGCTGGATTATTCAGAGAGGCGGACGTTACTTGCACGAGAAATCGAAAAACGCAATAAACGAATTAGCAATGATTCACTAATTAACTCCTTAATTAGCGAATCTTTATGGGCCATATTGCAATGTACGAATTGTAGCCGGTGAGCTTGCAAGGCGCATCCACTTGGAATGAATTTCTAGAATGGCACCGATTTGGAAACATGCTAATATTTATTATCTGCAAGAAATAAAACAAGAACATAGCGATATTAAACGGATACTAAAGAGAAAAATGATTTCACATGTATTAGTGAATTACCCGTCGACAATACCTCGTACGAAGTTTGCACTACAGTGAAAAGATTACGTCAAGACTGCGGGGGTCTCACACGTGCTCTTGGGACAAAGGAACGACAACACAGTGGTGCAGACAATCACAAGGGCATTTATTGCACCTTTCATACACTAATTCCTACTAGACGAATTGCTATCCACGAACGTGCCGATGGATGCGCGACAAATCGAAGAAGTCCGACTCACAGCGAACGGATAGCGAGCGAACGTGTTCGCCCCATGCTGGACACCAACGTCTCGCCGTTCTCACGTACGGTCACGCGAACGGTGGCGCGTTCGAACGACCATGTTCGTCCGTTCCGGTGAAGGCCTCGCGAGACGGTCTCGCAGAAGCGTGGATCGGCGCACGCGCGGAACGTCCGCGCCTCTTGCCGTCCCCAAGCCAAAAAGGAAGAGCCTACTCCCTGTCGCGCCCGGCCAATCCCGCCGTCAGGTGGCGCTAGCACAGCAGCGCCACACTAGCGCCATCTTTCGTAATGCGCTGCAACTAGGCAGACGGCCACCGGCACCTCGCTACGCGGAGAAGCCGGATTACAGGAGACGCAAGATATGCGGGAAAAACAACACATAAGGCGAAGCGTGACAGTCGCGCATCCTCACAAGAAAGAGTAGAGACAACACAGCGCCTATGCGCTTTAGGTCACGACGTCACACATCGTGTACACAACGCGTAGGGATTAAAAGTCATGACCCCGTATTGTTCTTCCTATAGTTGGACACCCTATCTTTGGACATTACATAAGCTCGCACAAGCCCCACGAAGGACAGACTACTGGTCTTACGTCAACAGGCCTTAGTGTCGCCGGATTTTCCACAAACAATAATTTGTCCAATGATCAAACGATGGTAACATCCGGTGATTCAGAAAAAAAGCACTCTCTGGCAATAAAGGACATTTCACAAACGTCAATATATATATATATATATATATATATAAATATAAACAATAGAACGACACGTTCTGGGATTAAACGCCAGTCAGAGAACCAAGTCAATCAAATATTGCGAAATAAATAAAAACACATACACACAAGGAAAGACTAAGTGTTAAGACGTATAGATACAATATCGTTCTGGCTTTCTTTAGGGTTCACCCTAACGAAGTGCCGCTTTCTATCTCCTTAAAGAGAGGCTTGCCGATCCCAACGAAGTGAACAAGATAAATTTTTTTTTACGGTTTCTCTTAACTGAGACAGGAAATAACAGACCTATAGCTTATCAGAACAACAAATATCAACAACCACGGATAATAAATCTATTTGACACAACATATAGGCGCATGTAAGCCCCTATCGTCAGCTGGACCGGGAAAGAATCACGAACCTAACCACACAAACCAGCAAGTTTATTCGCAGTGCTCTTGACTACTCTCGCAAAGGGCTCAGGAGCCGTTGAGGCACATCTCGCGCACTTCCTTCACTCGGCACTTCACCGGCCGCCCCGTTGGGCGGCCGGTCAAGTGCTCAAGTGATCAAGTGCATAAGGAAAGAACACAATCATATCTGCAAGATGCAGGCCGACCGACAACAAAGGCCTGTGGTCAAGCAACAAAGCGTCAGCGGCCATCGACGAAAAAACCTCTAAGGGTGACCGAGCACTTCTCAGTAAACATAGCAAGCACTGCGAAAAGCGAGCAACCCCGGAGAGCGTATTTCCAGAACGGGTGCGCACTATTGTACAGGGCAAAGGTTTTGTAAACATGCGCGCAGGACTTTTATTATGCGTGTCGTAGGCGCCTGTTCGTGGCAGTAGCCGTTTTACACCATTCCGTTTGTACAACTCTGTAGTTATTTCTTTACGAAACGTTTATCGCACACAATGAGCTTGCACAAAGGGCGCTGCCACGTCCACTGTCACAACAGCAAGCGTTGTTGTAACTCGGTTTGAGTACCAGAAAGAAGATTTTTATTCTTGTTAGAAAAATGCGAGAGAGAGAGAGAGCGTCGATCAACGGGCCACAGTTTATTTATTTATTTATTTATTTATTTATTTATTTATTTATTTATTTATTTATTTATTTATTTATTATTTAAGTTAACATCTCAAAGCTGCAGAGATGCTGCGAGGGATGGCGCAACAGAGGCCTCTGCACGAGTTTTCATCACCTGGAGTTCTTTAGCGAGCACCTAAAACTCGGTAAACAATCCATACGCTCGTGTTCCACGCTCATCGGCACGCAGCCACCCCGGCTGGTAATCGAACTCTCAACCTCCTAAGTTGCAGCAGCAGCCGCATTCATTCGGATACGATCCCCCCCGATCGTTTCCGAACGCGAACGGTGCGCAGAGTGCATGCAGGTTGGTCTATTTGCTATCTCTTTTTCACGTAAACTGATAAATCTTTCTCGCACCGTCTGCGCCACTGGTTTACGAGTTCATAAATATCCCATCCGCCATTTAGACAAACGTGTTGACGTAAGGCGCCGCTATAGTATAGCAGAGCCCCTCGATACAGCGAACGTCGAGGTTCGAACCGGCCAACCAAAACGGATTTCTGTATCGCGCCTTATAGTGGGGGACACTGTCTGAGGCACCTGTGCTCGACCAAACACGTAAACCAAAAGCGCACAAGGCCTCGCGCAAACCGTACGCATGCGCTGTCAGCGCGTCCGTCAGCAGCAAGCGTGCGGCCTACGGCAGAGTCGAGCACAAATGCTAAGGAATATATATATATATATATATATATATATATATATATATATATATATATATATATATATATATATATATATATATATATATATATATATATATAAAAGTGAAGGCTGTCCGGCGAATGCAGGGTGGGGATGGGGAAATCGAAGCGGCTGCAGGAGCTGTCCGACGGAGAAGCTTCCTCTCCGGGGGCGCTCGCCTCCCTGCATGTGTGGACCTCGGAAAACGCGCGGCGCGCGCGATGGCTTCTATCGAATTCCGTTAGACGGGCGGCTCCGGCGTATTGTGGGGAAGTCGGCGCATTGCGGCGCCCATTCAAAAGACGGCTAGCTGCTCGAGGCAGGTCTCAAACAGCTACAGCGAGCTTCCAGCGCATAGCAGCGACACCCACACAAAGAGAGAGAGAGAGAGAGAGGGACCACATTTCGTTCTTACCTGCCCTACACCGCCGAGACAGAAATGCGCACACACAAACACACGCAATACGGCTACAACCATCACCTCCACCATCACCTCCACCATCAACTCCACCAACACCCCCACCACTACCACTACCACCACCACCACCACCACCACCACCACCACCACCACCACCACCGCCACCACCGCCACCACCACCACCACCACCACTACTACTACTACTACTACTACTACTACTACTACTACTACTACTACTACTACTACTAATAATAATAATAATATTAATAATAATAATAATAATAATAATAATAATAATAATAATAATAATAATAATAATAATATACAGCGTTTGCACAACAATGCTGCTTTCGACTACAAGGTTACAACAAAAACTGTCGAACGAGCGCGTGCGACATCGACTGAAGCGTCTCGAATAAATATATATTAGCTAACTTTCTCTTTAATAACTATTTTTTTATGTAGCCACTTGGATCTAGCCAGTAGCAGCTGTACGTACGTGAGTGCAGAGGCGGACAACGCTGTAATCCAATGCGCTCCCCACGGTATGCGTAATATGGTCGCGAAACGAATCCGCGCCCTCGTAACAGTGAAGTGGACGGTGTTCACGTTTTATAAGGTTGACTAGATTATCGTACGGAATATTATCATTCAAACAAAACGAAAGTGCCTGCTTTTCGAGAAGCGAAGCGCTTCCCTTCACTGAGCAACGAGCTAACGAAGTACGCGGCGGCTCGGCGACAAAGTGCACCGCCGGCGTACACTTGTACGTACACCGCCCCGTGAACAATTCCCGTGCTTTGGAATTTCCGGAATCCCAGACAACGCCCCAGCCTTTGTGCCCACCGATAAAGCTCGGGGCACCTACGTCACCACCGCGGCGGATATACCGCGCGTTCCACACACAAAGTCGCTGTCTGTCGCCCTTCCTGTCTTCCTTGATTCGGCGACGTCATCTGCCTAATCATCTTCCCTGCCATCCTGTAGCTTCCGACAGGCCCGCGCACGGCCTCACCCCATGCAAACACCATTCACACCCCCCCCCTTTTTTTTTGTTCGTTCCCGAAGACGTCTCGCTAAATTTGGGAGTCACCCGTCGACGCGTAACCGGTATCTGCATGCAGCCGTCCCGCGATCGATGGCTGAACGATTCTGCTGCAACAGCGCGAGCGTAATCGACAGGGGACCGTTTTGAAGCCGAGTATATAGGCTCCCACCTCACAGCTCTGCCGCGCAATCTTTTTCTTTTAATAGTAATTTCCATTCGCTCTTTTCCACCTGCACTTCGGCAAACGTCCTGCAACGTATGCACGATTCCATTTCCCTTCTTCTGCCACCGGCATACGCACGGGAGCGATTCGAGCGGAATCGGGGGAACTCGAAACGAAAGGAGAGAAATTAAAAGAAGATCGAGCAAGCAAAAAAAAACGTGAAGCTGCACCGCACCTCGTCGATGACGGTTTCAGCGAAATTCGCTCGCTCGTATATAGCGCGTGTATATAGGGTGTCTATTGAATTCGGCATAGCGCATCCTCCTCCTCCTCCTCCTCCTCCTCGTCGTCGTCGTCGTCGGCGCTGGCTCTGCTGTTTCTGCTGCGAGAGCGTATAGTATATATTGGATGGAGGAGGCTCGCAGTCGCGTGGTGAAGTCAAATTCGGGAGCAATCTTCGGCGAGCACCCCTTCCCCTTCGCACTCGAGGTTTCGCGCACGAATTAGTGTTTAAGACCCCGCCTTCCCAGGGGCCGCGGATCCTTCCCTCGCCCGCGTAACCCCGTTACTCCTCCTCGCGGTTCAACCCTCCTTGCCACTTCTGCTGCCTCCCCGCAGTACGCCCTAAGCTTGCTTTCGTACCTATTTTTGATGCTACATCCATAGTTCTGCGGCCGGGAAGTGAATAAAAAGGAAGCTTATGCGTGCGTGTGGTGCGCGCCCACGCCGGTCGCACTGTACGGCGGCATTTCTTCACGCACGCACGCACGCACACACACACACACACACACACACACACACACACACACACACACACACACACACACACACACACACACATATATATATATATATATATATATATATATATATATATATATATATATATATATATATATAGTCGCCGATAACAGCGTGCCGCAGGTGTGTCGTATCGGATTCGACGTTCTGCTGCATTCGCACGATTGAAACGCGCTTCGAGACGAGCGAACCTGCGGCGGATTTCCGGGGGTGTTCTTTCTAAGAGTCACCCGCCGACCTATTTCTGTTTCGTTCAGAAGAGGGGGCTAGCGCTTAACAGTAGTCGAGCAATTAAGACATAACGTGTGGCAAGCATTACACGCCACAAAGGAAACGAGACGGAAGAAAGGAGTTCTAATTGACACGGTCTTCGTCGCTCACTTTTATTTCTTGCTTTTTTTTTCTTCCTTCTTCGGGTAAATTTCCGGCGTTGTAAAGCACAAACGTCAACAACCTATGCATTATTTTACGCTGGTACCTTTTATAAGTCACGACCCGTCCATATGACCGTCGAAAATGTCGAAAACCAATAACCACGTGTGGCCCAGCCTCTGCATATACTACAGTAGCTTCGGGTACGTTCGCGGAGGTAGTCTGAAAGCTTTTTCTTGTTTTTAACACTAGTAATATTCGCAAAGTACAAACAGTAGCAACGAAAGATTCTTGCGCAGGCGCGTTTCTTTTGACATATTGTCACCGTTACCACAAAGCTTCAAGGTACTATATTGAGCATAATAAGCAGTATCTCCGAACTAGAGAGATGCACCCCAAAGGAACACCAAACGGGCGACCCCAAGGTAATGTCACACGACTACTTGGACGTAAGCGAATGTGAGTATTCATCATCTCGTAAGCGATGCAAGCTAGAGCGGCTCACTAAGTACACCACGAAAACTAGGCAACAAGGGACACGGAACGGGTAGAGAGCAAAAAAAAAAAAAGCAGGATTCCTACAGCACGTAGGTACGTAGCCTCAAATTCAAAGTTTGAATTTGCAGTGGTATTTGCGACCTGCATAAGTTGGTCTATTAAATTAGAAACGCCGCACCTAAATCCACATTTGTTTTGGAACCTGCGTCCCGTAAGCTTCTGTAGGCGAATTTGCATACATAGTTTGAAGATAGTTTGGAGAGAGAAAATAATGCAGAGAAAGGCAGGGAGGTTAACCAGAGGTAGTTCCGGTTGGCTACCCTGCGCAGGGGGAAGGGTTAAGAGGGATAAAAAGAGAAACAGAGTAGAAGGGGGAGATAGAAAGGGAGACAAGCAGATAGTTTGGAAAAGTTACGAAAGGTCACCGAAGCAAAACATCGATGTACCGTTAACTACATACCTGCATTTTGACTACATACCTACATACCGCAGGGGGAAGGGTTAAGAGGGATAAAAAGAGAAACATAGTAGAAGGGGGAGATAGAAAGGGAGACAAGCAGATAGTTTGGTAAAGTTACGAAAGGTCACCGAAGCAAAACATCGATGTACCGTTAACTACATACCTGCATGTTTATCTGTTTTGGCGACAACGGGGGGAAAAGTAGGACGTTATACGCTCACTTTGTGTGAAGATATTTAAGCTACGGTGAGGTTAGCCATAACATTTGCGTGAAGGAACTGGTAGCACCACGCACTACCTTGCATGCTTAGTACATAATGACATACATCGACGTTCGTACGACCTGCCTATTAATAATGAGTTGTTTCCCTTTTCTTTTTTCAGAAAACCTACATGTACTTACGGTACGTCATAACTATTAACGGTTGGCCAAATATATTAACCAAGGCTCTTGTGGCCCCTCGAGCACATTATTGGGGCTGTTATAACTGAAACGTCATAATCATTGTATATTGTGTAATTACACATTTGTCGTCTGGTTCGACAGCAACCGCGTTGCTCTTCAAAAAAAAAAAGAAAGACAGCAATATTGCATTGTATTGTCTTTGTTCTTAACATTTTAAGACCTCGACACGTAGAGCCACAAAAAGTGCATATACACCTGGCAGAATACTAGCATGAAATGTGACGGTTATGCTCGGTACAGAAAAGCCAAGGAAGCTCAGCGAGACTGCGTGTTCTTGAAAATGCAACGAAGGGCACGCATACCCGATTCCGCGCGACTTCCCAAGTTCCGCTACAAGATGCACCGGCGCGCCAAGTTGAGCCGTCGCCTCATTCAACTTTTGTGGGGGCACTAAGGTGCGATAAGGGCAGTTGATGAACTTATCTTCACGAGTTGTCCAGAGAGCACTATTCAGCCCCACTGACGCATGAACGTGGTAGCATTGCGAAATGATAGATGCCCAACGTACGTCGTATCGGGTCTAAAAGAGAGTCGGAGCTTGGAAAGTGGCCAAGGTTGGCGCCCGCGCCCACAGCAATAAGGCGTTGCAGTAGGTAGAAGGAAAAATAGAATCGATGGAATGCCCGTGGCAGGAAGGCAGCGAAATGCAACCAGAAACGCACGCAAAACGAGCAGTAGAAGCAAACGATCTATTCGAAACGTGGGAGGCCAAGCTAACCCTCGGGGACCTGGAAGACCAACGACAACTCGTCGCCAGGGCCAAGGGGGCAGTCGAAGCCAGAGGGTTCCTGGACTAAGGAGCCCTCCCACCTTAGGGTGATACCCGGCTTCGCTCGGGACACTGTTTCGTTTAATAAACGTTTCTCTCTCTCTCCTAGTTCCTCTTTTCCTGACCTTTGTTTTTTTCCACAAAACTAACCTCGTCCCTTCTTATACATGTATTTTTACTTCTTCTGTTTCCTTCGTTTTAAAAAGAAGCAGTATCGACATTAAAATAAATGTTCTTCTACATTATTTTCTCCTATCCGCTGATGCAGCTCTTGCACGACTCTCAGTACTCGTCACGTGACGTGACGCCATCCAGAAAGACTGGCGTCCAGGAAGGACGGCGTGTCCCGAAAGACGCGAGCGTTGTATTCGAGCCACTCACTCGACGGCGCGCGAGAGACACCACTCACGGTACACCACCCAAAACGTGCTGCCCATAAATGGCAACCCAAATCGCTTGCGCCTAAATGTTCGAACATCACTTCGGCGCTTTCACCTACGTCAAGCTGAGAGATTCAGTCCTTGCAGAGAAACCCAACCCGCCCCGCGCACGGACGCTCAGTGGCTGCGGCGTTGCGCCGCAGAGCAAGAGGTCGGGGGTTCGATTGCCGGCCCCGGAATTCCGTTGGGAGCAGAATGCACACACACAAAAAAAAACACTCGTGTACTTTGTTTTGGGTGCGCGTTAAAGAACTCCCAGGTGATCGAGATTAGTGCGGAGCCTTCTATACTGGGGCGCGCGTTATAATTCGCTGTGTAGTTCCCACAACTTGAAACTTATCCTGACAGTTTGTTGAAAGTGTGCAAATGTTTTACGATGAACTCTATGGAACGTTGATTGAAAAGCTGTCTCCTAGCCTCGAAATTTTTTGCCGACTATTGTCCGTAGACTCTCGGAAGGCAGGCCGCTGGAGATTTTCGCAAACAAAAGGAAAAAAAACTAGAGTGCTTAATAACTTTTGTCTGTGGACAGTCTGGACGCTTTTACTTCAGAGAAACGAGTCTAATAGAAAAGACAAAGCAGTCTACTTCAAGTCCATAAGCACTATACAAACTGTAGAGCGCTGTTATAACGACGCCGCCATTTCCTTTTTCTTTTTCTTTTTCTGAGCAGTCTTTGTCAAATCTCTGAGGAAAGAGATACGCGCGTGCGAACTCGAAAGCCGAAGGAGAATGCAAAAAAGGAAACACCAGCCACGTGAGTGTGCCTAGCATATTCCCAATCTCTGTTCGGTGCTTAAGAAAGCCTGGACGGGGAGGGGAGCGCCCGGACCAAAGCAGCGGCTAAATCAGGACCGCCCCTATCTTTCGAGTGACGGTCTCGATAGCGACCGATAAAGCTGTAGGCGCATATTTGCGTTTAGTAAGCCACGTAACCCCTCAACGCCAAAGAACAAGCTTATCTGCGAACAAAAAAAGGGGGGGGGGGCGCAAAGAGAGTAAGGTTTAATATATTTTAGCCGGTACAGTAGCGGGAATGAGGGACACCGAAGTGGAGGGCTCTGGATTAACTTTGACCACGCGGGATTATTTAAACCACGGGACAAAACGTTCTAGTAGTCCGATCCCTTCGAAATGCGGTCGCACCAGCCGCAGGAATCGAACTTCGAGTTCAGCTGCGTGGCGTCACAGCTACTAAGGTACCACGGCAGGTTGAAGAAAGTCTCGAACAGCTTTCTACAGTTAATGGCCTACCCTCTTTTGCTTGGGTGTCGCCAGTCTCTCATGCTAATCAGAGAACAAAAAAAAATGAAGAGGGCTATAGGAGGACGTCCGTAGGTTAGATAAAGGTCCTATTTTACGGTGTTTATCATTTACTGACTCGAGAAAACGGCGAACAACAGACAAACAGGGAGAAATCGACAACCGTGAGAAGGACGACTGCGAGACGAAGACGAGGGTTGTTTCAGGAGAAAGGGAACAGGGGAGTTGGAGAAGGGGGAGGGGGGCTGTGGAAGATAGTGAGTATGCCATAATGAAGTGCGAAACGACAAGAAGCCACACGGGTGGTTACACCGAAGGGCGGAAGGAAGGGATTGACGTCACGGAGTGCTCGGGCGATAGCGTTATCGGCCAGCAGGGTATGTGCAACGACACGAGTCGTTATGTGCGACTACACGTGCGTCACGTCTTCGGCGAGATAGCGGCGCCGTTCTCGTTCCAGTCTAGGTCAGCTACTGTGGCCAGCATGCGCACGCCGCCTGCACCGCGCAAGCCTCGGGGAAGGCTGCACAATAGTCTCGACAGAGCCGGTCACGTATCCTCAAGTGTGACGAATATTTCATATATATATATATATAAATGAGAAGAAAGGGGGTTGACCGAGGGGCCCGATTTTTATTATCCTATCATAAGAAGCCATGAAACACTGACACCAAGGGCAACATAGGGGAAATTACTTGTGTTTAATAAATGAAATGAGGAAACTATAAATTAATGGAAATGGGTGGGAACCGAACCCACAATCTTCGCATCCACTTTAATTTCCATTAATTTATAGTTTCCTCATTTCATTTATTAAACACAAGTAATTTCCCCTATGTTGTCCTTGGTGTCAGTGTTTGTTGGCTTCTTATGATATATATATATATATATATATATATATATATATATATATATATATATATATATATATATATATATATATATATATATATATATATATATGGTGTGTTTTTTTCTTTAGCTGCACCAACTTTTTTTCCTAGCTGCACCACCAGTTCCGATATAGCTGTGTTCATTTTCTACGCGTTCCACTTATTCTTTCTCTTTTTACCGCTGTTTTATGCATTGCAGCAGAACTAGAACACCAATGCAATATACAAAAAGCCAACAAGCACTGACACCAAGGACTACATAGGGAAATTATTTGCGCTTTATGAATGAAATAAAGAAACGATAAATTAATGGAAATGAAAGTGGATGAAAAAAACAACTTGCCGCAGGTGGGGAACGATCCCACAACCTTCGCACGCGGCAAGCTCCCCACCTGCGGCAAGTTGTTTTTTTCACCCACTTTCATTTCCATTAATTTATCTTTCCTTTATTTCATTTATTAAGCATAATTAATTTCCCCTATGTTGTCCTTGGTGTCAGTGTTTGTTGGCTTTTTGTGATATGACTAATAAAATATCGTGCCCCTCGGTTAGCCCCCTTTCTTTTCGTTTGTTACTCTAGTAGAGATTTGAAGCACTATGTGGGGCACCAACAGACTGCCTATACACATTACAAAAATTGCAGATACAGAGCTTTGATGAGCTGTGCGATGCATATCATTCGGGTACCCCTGTTCACCGTCACGATATCTCAAATCCTCACGTTTAAAAAAGATTATAGTGTTTTACGTGCCATAACCACGATCTGATTATGAGGCAAGCCGCAGTGGGGTACTCCGGAAATTTAGACCGCCTGGGGTTCTTTAATGTGCACCTAAATCTATAAACACGAGTGTTTTCTCTTTTCTGCCCCATCGAAATGCGGCCGCCGCGGCCGGGATTCGATCCCGCGACCTCGTGGTTGGCAGCCCAACACCACTTAGCAACCACGGCGGGTCCTCACGTTTAGTCCAACCTTGTCAATGCTTGTAATAAAAAAAAAATGCTTAAGTGATTAACAGGCGTCGCACAAGAGACGTTTCTGATCTTGCCAACAACCAGTTGCTGCAATGAAGGTAAGTCCCTTCGTCAAAGTGCTGTCTCCAGAAACGTCCCTTGTTCGACCCCTCTGGATGATTTCAATGCTCCTTCCAGCATACTTCTGTCCTGAAATACTTATATTAATTGGAAAAACGAAAATGCTTGTCCCCGGTTGAAGCATCACATACTGTTAAACGTACATGAAGATTTCCTGCCAACTCTGCAAGCGAAGCTTGGAGATAGGGTGACTGCTTGCGTTCACACGCGAGATTGCACCCGTAACACACTTAGTCGGAGAACACATGCCGGTGACATAGCTCTAAAGGAGCTGCGCTCTGAATGGTTGGCTTATGTTAACCTGTACAACGCGCCATGCGGCCTTATCAGAATCCGAATCAGGGCGGTGAAGAAAACACGGGGCGAGGAAGAAACACGTTCGAGGAAAGTATGACGGAGACCGCGGAGTCCTGTGCCACCTGCTCGAACTCGCATCACTTGTATTACAATGACACGCAAGAACAGCGCTGCAACGCGGTGACCATTGCTACGAGGTAGAGGCGTACACTCACCAGTGAGCGCTACCTCTTCATAGGTAGATGAGCTGATCATGGGGAAGCCCTGGAATGAGAGGAAACAACATAATAATTTAGTAGATGGCCAGGAAAGAGATGGTCATAAACAACTAACTTATGAGTGTATATACTCTTATTAAACTGTGAACACGTCAGAAAACCAGAAACACCACCGAGGGCAAGATAGCGGGGCAAAAAAGGTAAAATTGCTGGAGTACTGCACACAGTCGGATAGAATGAGCATCTCGATGTACTTGGAGTCTTCGATACAAGTTATTTAGGAAACCCATCCGGCACTATTAGGGAACAGAGGTGATCAGTCATTAACGGGTGAAGGCTACGCGCTGGTTTTCGCACGACCGGAAGAGGTTCTCACAAAGCTGACGCTGGACGAGTTTGCCCTTCAGATACGCAGTTGTTATCGGGCTAGCTCAACAGAGAGTTACACGTAGAGTGCTGACAAACTACAGCTGCATTGGTTGTATTGCGTTGAAAATGCACTCATCTGAACTCGCAGGCAGCGTCAATTTGGACACAATGTGGGTTTTAGTATGGCACTAAACGATTCGGACGTACACTTCACGCATTTACTATATGTATCTAGAAACCATTCAGCAATAAAAAGATCAAAACCCACAGCATTGATCAAAAACCGCTACACATACACAGGCGCACGCATGCACGCACAAATAAATAAACGAGGCGGAGCAATCTCGGACGGCATAAAAGACAAAAGCATTGTGAAGGTCCTGTACATTTGTAAACATATTTCTGTAAAGTCCATTTGCATGTAAACGCCACCTGCCAGTAGACGTTGCGGAGACGCAAATGACAAATTCGTTCCCCCGTTCACATCGCCCACTTACGGAGCCCGTCCGTCAACGTGCGCAAACTCACGTAAATGAAAAAAAAAAGGAAATGCAACTCACTCGAACAACAATGACTGCTTCCCGTCCGCTCACTCATGCACGCCAAACATTACTCAATATGGGGCGACCACAACACTCGACAACAAGCCGAGCTTCGGTGCCCTTTCGCAAGAGAGATAACAGTATCGCAGCACACCGCAGTTGAACAAAAGGCAGCGCCTTCGGTCGATATAGAACTGAGGACGGAATCACGCTGTGCTGACGAGGAATCACGGTTACAGGCGCCGGACGTGAACCGACCAGCACTGAGTGGGCGATGAAAACCGCAGAGATGAGGGTGACTGGATCGCGCTGCACAAACAGTCCAAGGCGATAAGCACGCGAGGGAGTTAAGTTAAACAAACTATGCGCACGTGCTACTCGTGTCGATATGGGAGAAAAAAAGAAGAGAGAGAAAACTAGAAGTTAGAATGCAAATGATTAGCAAGACCGACTAGGAATCACCTAGAGCCCGCACTTATAGGCTTGTACGGATGGAGAAAGCCTCTGTGGCAGCAATAGGTACGCATCGTCACCGAAGCAAGACTACAAGGTAAAGCAGTTCAAGGTTCTAGTGGCAGCGGATGCTTCGAACATTTATCTTTGAACACACCCATACGGCAGATGAATTAAAACGTGATTTGTGGTGTTTTCGCGAAAAACCTTTATTTCCCCACTGCTTTTCCTTCTATCTTTTTCTATCTCTCTCTCTCTTTTCTTTGTCGGCTCTCTCTAGACTGCACTGCATGCCAAAACCGAATATAAAAAGGTGACTGAAAAAGCTAAATGTAAAAGCTAAAGCCAGTACATACAGTACAGTAAGCCAGTACAGACAGTAAAGAACATGTGCTCAGTGGAAGGACATTACTCGCCTACGCTTATGGGCAAACTTTCATTCTCACGATGGTTTTTTTTCCTTCTTTCTCTTTTCTTTTCATAAAATAATCGTTTTCTGTAGCGCAGATGTTGCTTGACAAGGGCTGTAGATTCTTTTTGGATTTCGCCAGCCCCGTTTCCGTTTCGTCACAATTTACTGCTTCTCATGAGACAAGCGCAACGAGTAAGGTCATCGAAAACAGGCCAATTCAGTTTTAGAAAATTAAACGCATATGCCACCGCGACAGGCAGCTTATAAGGTAGTGTGTGAGAGAAAGAGAGAGAGAGAGATTCCTGGGAAAAGTTTGCGACTACTGGCTAAAGCCGCAGTTATAATGAAAAATGAATTAAAGCATCAAAATAAACGAGGACTGAAACCTTGGTTCTGCCCAAGTTCATCTGCAACACCGAAGGTAAGCATGCTAACCGAAGTGATGCGGAACCTCAGTACCTCATTTACGTCTTACCGGGGATACGATCAGTTATAAGAAAACACCTAACCGCATCTGTGTACGTAGTTACCATAGTTAGCAGAATAAATGCGGTTGAATGCATCGGGCACTCAGTACACATAACTGCAGCAGGCGCTGAATGACATCCAGCATAACCACGGCCAAGAAGCACGATAAGAACCTGAAACGTCATCTTCCTACACTTTAGAAGCCTACTTCCCAGCAACGTCGCTCTCTTCCCCAGTGTACGCATATAGCACAACGGCTTTGTGTACGCGATGTCGCAAGAATTCCGCCTCATGCGCCACCAACAAAAGTAAGGGACTCAAATTCCGCGTCAGAACAGCACGCGCTCCAACCGTTCCGACGGCGCGTTGAACGATGTGGGTGCGTAACAATAAGAAATTTAAAAAAAAACGCGGAAACCGATAGAAACTAAACAAAAACAAACAGCATACGCGCCACATGCTTTCTTCAAGCATTCGGAAGAGCAAGAAATGCGAAGTTTCGCTCCGGCCAGATGTGCACACAAAAGCGGAACGCGTTACGTTCCGTGGCAGCCGCGCTCTCCCTGCCAATCGTGGCCGACTCCTCGCGTATCTTCCGAAGCGAGCCGCGCATCGTCGCCGGCGAAAGCGCGGCCTGCCAGAACGCTAAGGAGAGAGAGAGAGAGAAAGAAGCGCGGTGTCGAAACAATTGCGCGCCGAGGGAACAACGCCCCCGATCCGTCATCGCGCACCTCCTCAGGAGCATCGACACGGCCCCCTAAGACGCCGCTCCTCACTCCTAGACCACTGGAGGCCGAAATAACTCGGCGCATGCTTAGGCGTCATTGCACGTTGAAAACGAAAGCTCCAAAAGAAAGAAGGGAGGAGGGAGGGAGGGAGGAATGGGGTGGCGGAGTAAAAAAACTCGGCGCCGTTTGGCTCCTTCGGACGACGTAACCTCGACCTAAGGCCGTTACCTTTTCGCTTCGCGCTAAAGAACGCCGTGAAGCACGTTGCCCCGAGGTCTAGGAGGTCTAGACGACGACCCTCTTGGCTCGAAAGAAACTGGCAGCCAATGCGCTCGCCTAACGCTAAAACATCCTCAACTCAAGCCCCCTCCGTTCTCTCCATTTCAGTACGTCTATCTGCCGATTAGGTAATGCAAGCATACAGAGTCGAACATCGCTAAGAGCAGCGTTCACTCGCCTCTAGCGCTTGTCTATAGCTGACTCAGCTCAGGAGTCAGCATCAACGTTTTCGCCTAGTTGGCTCTTTCAAGGTACGATAGCATAAAGATGCACTAACGTGAGGTTCAAGACAAGTTTAAAAAAAAATTGCCTCGATCAGAAGCCGTATCACAAAAGTAAGACGGTGTAGGTACTATAAGGCAGCAACGTATTTGGCAAGGTGACACATAGAGAGCCAGCGTTCTTATTGACGACGACTTCATCCACTTCGGGAGGACCATAGTTTTACGAAAGTCAGCCAGCTTTCTCGTATTCGATAGAGATGGCGGCGAATCTCTGACTGAAGCCGTGTCACCTTTGCGCAGAACAAAACGAACGGTTTTCACATCCAAGATGGAACGCATGCCACAGGGTGTGCAAGTTGCGTTCAACTTGGAGGCGAAACGCACACAGAAAGCACGAATGTGTCATGCTTACCCACGAGAGTAAGGGTTGCATCGCAGAAAGAGTGACTGATAGCCCAAAACAAGACCACAATGGTCGAGTCACGTCTGTTCGCGTTTCAGAGTCATGTTGAGTCAGTAGACCAATTATCACCTTAGATAGTACTTGCATGGGCTCACGGATGATGAACTCATCGCGTGTACGCACATTTGACCTCATATCCTGTCATTCGTGCTTGGCTAACAAGTTGTGTGCACCCGCGGTAACACCGCGATAACAAGTGACGTCACAAAATATGCTAATAGCTTGTGCCTTCTCAGTCATCGTAATATTTGCGTTGCAAACACGGGACAAAGGAAGAGACTAGACAAGGCAGAGCGCTATCAAACTAGTGCATTTTGTTCGATTCTGCAGAATGCATAACCCGTAAGCCGGCAATCAAAAAATGACTTCAGAAAAGACACCTGTTTCGTTTTTGCATCGGAAATAGCCCTATGTCCGATAAACTCGCCCAACACTATAATCTCACAGACATCGCGGTCTTCGATACAGTAGCTGCCACAGTCATCACCATCGTCAACCTTCTTTCGGTGCACAAATTTAGTTCACTGAAACCGAGCTGAACACATTATTGTCGACGCTGGCCTCGCACGAGTCGAGGACGGCACAACAGGGCAGATAGACAGACCCACCTTCGTTTTCAGGACTTGCCTATGCTTACTGAGCTGGGTCTAGCACAACGTACGGTAGCGATTCGAGCGAACAGTAGTCAGGTGTACCGGCGTCCCTCCTGGGAGTACCTACAGAGTGGCACCAAAAAAAAAAATGCACCGCGAACTGACTGAGAGAGAAGGCGGACGATCACGGAGCCGGGCGTTTTGGGCGATTCGGACGGGGAGAAAAGTACAAACAAAAGAACGCCCCACCGCACACGGCGCACGCACCTTCGCAAGTGACCTGGCCGAGTCTGTATCGCCCGCAACTACTTTTCTGCCGTTATCTCAATCCACTCGACAGCACGGCCGGGAGGACCGATAAGAAGCATCGCTTATCCGCGTGCTACAGCGGCGAGAGATTCTTGGTTTGAGGGAGGCGAAAGGTTGGGCGGTGTGCAGCGCCGTAACTGTCTCTCAGTTTAGGCGACTGAACCTCGATTGCGGGAAAGGCGGAAAGGGTATTGCGACGGTATGGTAGGGGGGGGGAGGGGGGAGAGACTAGACAACGAAAAATTCTGCTATACGTGGTAGTACACACGTCCCGGTGTGTACGTAACAGCATGACTCACTCTCAAAAAGAGCGTCTAAATGGTATTTAGGAAAACCTACACGCAACGGTACGACTATATTGGAAAAAGATGTATCGCACACGACGCGTAAGGCAAACGGGGTAAATTGTCTCATGTGTTTATGCCATCTCTCAACTTCAATCAACGTCGAATACTGGCTTTTCCCTCGAGGAATGTGCCAGACTGTGCACATAGTGGATGATTCACTTGAAGAGGTCGAGAGAGAGAGAGAGAGAGACGAGAAGGGAAAGATGCGGAAAAGGGAAAGGGAAAGATAGGGAATGTCCACTGTCACAAGCGCTCGTAATGTCCAGTAGCGTTCAAGTGCAGAAGGATTTTTGTTGCCTTCGCATACAAGAATGCAAAGACCATGCTACAAGGATATTTTCTTCTGAGAGCACTTTATTACCTAATAGGCTGAGCTTGTAGAGTACGCCGTTGAGCGTCAAAGGATGGGCGCTCTACAGTCTCATTGCAAAGAGATGGCGTCCTATGGAACAATCTCTCTCTCTCTCTCTCTCTCTCGCTCACTCGCTCTCTCTCTCTATGACAGAGTAGATGGCAAAGTAGCTGGGGTCGAGCGGGGTCTTTGGATCTATCTTCACTAGCTGGGTTTCTCCAATCTCCATGAAAGATCAGCCCGCACGGGTATGATTGCATTCCTTCCCGTTCGATCTCTTGAGCCCGCCACGACCGGCGACCGCAACTGCGACACGTGCTCGGGCGCAATGCACCATTGCATTGTGGCAAATGCTATGCGAAGGATGAGTTCGGCGACTTTACAGGTGAAATTCAAATTAAATTAATGCAAATATTTGCGAAGTCAGGTACTAAATAGTGGCGAGAGACGTTAATTTTGCAATGGTAAAGAGACGTCAAAGCTCAAGCAAACGGGAAAGAAAGCTAGAGAGCAGCAATTAAGTCATCTGTTATTTTCCGCAAACCAGCGTTTCCTGCTTTGCGCCGAAGCAGTTGGCATACGGGGCGCCATCGGTGTTCTTGCAGAGTGCAGACTCTGGAATGTAATTACCACTCCGAAGCATTGAGGCGCGTGTTTACGAGGCTTAGCGGTTTTAGGCAGCTGCTGAACACACACACACAGACACACACACACACACACACACACACACACACACACACACACACACACACACACACACACACACACACACACACACACACACGCACACACACACGCACACACACACGCTGCAACGTGCTCTAAATATGTAGTTACGGAAAAACTATTGCATTTAATATTAGTTGTAATTTTACCGCCAAAACATATGTAGGCGCCTAGAAGCTACAGGGGAATCTCCTGTAGTCATGTAGTCAAATTGTTCATGCACTGCGCGAGAAAAAGGCACGACGTAAGGATGGGCTTTTACACTTCCCGTCCGTCACAATGCGGCTCCCTCTTTTCCCACGAAAAAAAAAAAAAAAGACAGCCTACCAACGTTACTAACCGTCGGCATTGAGTCAGTTTCGCCGCAATGCACGCGTGCTGAGCGGTCCAGCGAGCCGCTCGAAAGACGAGACATCGCGCTGCGGGGAATCAATGCCAAGCAGTGACGTCGCTGCAGCTGCGGGTGTGTCCTCCCCTCCACCGTATCCTCCTTCCCGTTACCGTTGCGTGACTAATACGATTTGTCCAGAAACAGTTGAGAGGAGTCGGCCGTGGGCCCGCTCGAAGCCAATTTGTTAGCCTTCGAGCGATGCAGCCAAGGCACACACAGCACTCGGCGAGTATGCATACGAGAAGGTTCGGCCTGGCTTTTGCCGCGCTGGGTTAGTTACCCGAATCATACGAACGATCCGCTCTGTGTACAGAAGTGCGTAAGATATCCCGCACGAGTCGATTCTAGATAGTTTAGAGAAAGAGATACACGAACGAGATAGCAGTGTGCGTGTGCGCTGCGATAAGAAAATAAAAAGGGGAAAGGGGAGGGCAGCGCTGCTGAGTCACATGCCGTATCTAAGTACAACGTCAATATCGAGGGCGCATAATTTCCGCCGGCCTAGTCGCGGACGTTGCAACACGCTTGGAGAAGTAAGTCGGCTCAGGCCATGTGGTAATAACGGCCATTGTTTCTTTGATTATTCTACGCTGTCACAGCCCACAGTCGCAGACGGACAGTGTCATGGCAACCGCATCGCCGAAACTTGCAACTTGCATTGACTAAATGAAGTCGCATTTTATCGTTTCTGCGAAATCTGCATGCATTGCCTATTAAACATCATATATTCATCTCTCTTTGTGGCCTAGTGCCCACCGATCACAGCATCACCCTTCTCTCCGTCTGCCCCTTTTATTAAACTGCGATAGATTTCAAGGGTGATGCTACCAAGTTGGTAGCAGAATATACCGTAAGTATTATCTCCATATTTAACTTGGTCCCCAAAGCGCCAGTCTTTCTCCAATAGAGACGTCATTAACCCCCTGCCCTTCCCTTATGACTCTCTCTCTCTCTCTCTTTCATTTTCATTCATTCATCAATATTACGTTCTTTCGGCAGAGGTGGCAAGAAAGGATATATATATAATGAGACCCATCGTACAGCTAGCCCCGTAACCGCACTCGAACAGAAAAGTTTTCAGCGAAACGCGACTTGGCATTGAATGGGCACCTGTGTTTGTCTACGTGTTCTCACCGAAACCACGCTGCCAAGTCGCGGGCAGTCTCAACAAACAATACCGAAAGGAAGCAACGCCATTATATACAATTGTTAGCCTCGGTTCCAACTAGTGAAAAGATGGAGGGGCTGTTCGCAAGGCAAATTTCACAACGCGCACGCCACATTTCTTCGGCGCTGTCTGCTGCGGCCAGAGCCGAGAATTTGCACTTCCTTCCGCAAGCAAAAAGGAAGGTTTTTTTGTGTGTGTGTTATCGCATACGTTCCTCGAAGCCTGAATAAACACTCCTGTCGCCGCTCTTCTTCACCCGGCTAACTCCTCACCTGCCTCGGTGCCTTTCTTCACAAATCTGTTTGGAACACGCTGCGTATGTAAGCACCGAGAACCGAAGACAAAACAGCCGCATTGGGAGTGGAGAGGGATGGCGGAGGAGATCGAGAGAAGATTCTCGTCCAGCATATGACGTCAGCGGCTAGTATTGACGCGGACAAAATAACTGGCTCCAATGCAGGCCCTTTCTTTCAGACACGTGTATGACGGCCAGCCCCTTCAACATTTCCCTCAACCCGCACCGCCCCTTCCCCGTTTTCTATACTGCGCGTTGCTAAAACAAAGAGAACAGCATTGCAAATATATATAGTCACCTTCCGTCAGATAAAAGACCCAATTCCATTAGCTATTCGCGGTTACAGTGGTTCGTTAATGGCTTGTAGCGCCCTCCTACGGAAGGCAAAGAAAGCGCACAGACCTGCCGGCATTAGACGGGCGCGAAATTAAAGAGGCGCAGTCGGAGGCGTTTGTACAAGCACAGAGCGGGTGACCAGCACGGTTCCCAGCAACCACACGAGTCTGAAATCATTGCTAGCACGCTGACGGGCTACAGCGTAGCCTTTAATCATGACCCAACGATACAATACAGTTCGATCCAATCCTATTAGATCCGATGGAGCACTCAAGCAATGTTAAGCGATTTGATTCAACGTGCTGTATATCAACAGCCCAGGGGGACAGACCAGGGCCTGCGTCTGTTCATGCGCGGCTGTAAATCAAGTTGACTGCAATCAATCATCGGGTCGAATGTGCAAGCTCTCTCGTGTTTTAAGACTGTTCTAAAATGACTCAACAGATGTTCTAAACAACATGCGTTCTACAGTCACTCTACTCAACGACACGAAAATACGCAATCCCGTTTCAACTCAATCCGACACGACGCGATACGATACGCCACGATAGATGCAAAGTGAAACGCTAGGAAAGTCAACCGGCGGCAAAGTGCGCGCCGTCCGTACACCTGCGGAGCGCTTCGTGAACGTGACGGCCACACACGGGTTTGGCAACGCTGCACGGAATTAATGAGGCAGAGCGAGCACGCTCACCCGGCTTGCACACGGCCCACGCAAACGCACACTCCGGAGCCCGAGATTTATTCACGGCTGCGGAGCGTTTTCATCACCTGGGCTTTCTTGATTCAACACGTGCCCTGCGCGTCCCGTATATACATCTCAGTGTTTTTCTTTGGTGTGAGCTGGGCTAGCGAGCCTGGGCCTCTGAGACAAAAGAAAAGCACGGCAGGGACCGCCTGGTGGGCCCTTTGTTTTCATTCTGTTTCAGAGGCCAGCTGCTTTCTTCGCCGGCGCAAGACTCGACGACCAACGCGTGTGTTGACAGGCACGCGCAAAGAAACCGAGAAAAAGAAAGAAAACACGAGAAGTTGGGAAGCCGCGAATAGGAACGCAGTGTGGTTTGAACAGGGCGAGGAAGACAGGGAAATTAGGATTCGCGCGCGGTCTGTGAGGGGTCCGCAACATTTCTGGTGGCACATGAATATTTATTTTTCTTAAGGAAAAAGGAGGGTGCGAGGATGACATGCGTAGGTAAAGAGCGGAGAACACAAGGACGTACTACCCCTTTATGACGTTAATTATTTGCGGCATAGGAAAAAAGAAAAGTCGCTAGGTCGTGTTTTTCCCGTTCTCATCTCTAATGCCGGACAGAATGGGAAAAGAATTCTTCGCGAGGTTTTGTTGTATACTCACGAGTGTGGCCTCCCCACTTGTGCTCCGAGTAGCAAGCAATCAAAATCGACTACTTCAGGTGTACCGAACATAGAAAGCATAAACATTTTCATTCTAAAGTTCTTTTGCGACCCGACTTCGTGCTTATTGCGACCTGAAATCGGTGTACTTATGCAACTTAATTTTACGTTTGCGTTAATTTCGTAGCTTGTTTGTTAATCAAACGTATGACCTTCATTTCGTTTTGTGCCATCTTGCACGTGCATTCTTTGGTATTATATCTGTGTGAAAATGCCTAACCAGCGCCACTTAAAGACACTAATGTAACCTAAAAAAGGAAGTTACGCACTCAAAGGGAAAAAAGCACACATTTAGTGAGGATGATGCCAGGGTCTTCAGTAATATGGCGAGATTTAAGCAGCTGCGTCCAATACGTCACGTTATGCGAGTCAATATCTACGAATGAGAGGGGCGTGGCTCCGCAGAAGATGCCATTTCGCCAGGCAGCCACCAGGCTCAGCAGTTGCGTACGTGTGTGTGTGTGCGCGCGCGGTGGGAGAGGGTGAGTGAGTGAGCGAGTGAGTGAGTGAGTGAGTGAGTGAGTGAGTGAGTGAGTGAGTGAGTGAGTGAGTGAGTGAGTGAGTGAGTGAGTGAGTGAGTGAGTGAGTGAGTGAGATATGCCTTGTCCAATCCTGCTGCCAGCTAGTTAAAGCCCCTCAATCTCCCAAAGTAGCGCCATTCAATTCCCTCCTCCTCCGCTCGGCGCGGCCTCGACGGTGGCGCCGCCGGTGGTGGGCCTGCTGTAGCAGACGACGGCTAACACGCTACGGGAGGAAATCCGCGGAAAGTTCGTTCGAGTCCTGCGGAGCAGTTTTTTCAATCTAGATCTTGCTTTGTCAGTCGGTAACTGGCCTTAAGAATGTCGTGTCGGATTTGCGGAAGAAATAGAGAAAAGCACCATTATTCAATGCGCATTTAAGGCGTAAAGCGCGCGCACGTTGAAAGTTCGTGTTGCTGAAACACGACACAAGCACGTGGTGTGCTCAGACACGCGAGTAATTACCAGAGTTTCAGGTTTTGACAGCGTGAAAGTATGTGCACGTGGTTTCGTAGGTTAATTTACGTACCTGCAGGATGCTTTTGTTCGGCCGGCGCGTGAGAGATTCCGACTGTCTGCGGTCAGCAATGCCTGGCAGCAGGGCCGTTTCTGTTCCGCGCCTTTTGCAGATGTACGTAGCTCATGCACAGGTTGTGGTGGCCATGAGCAACGTTTTCACACATAGGCGGTATAGATAATTTGAACAACGTACCAGCATATGAAATCGTTATTTATTTATTACAGTGCAAATGGTTAGAATTTGATAGAAAAAAAAGAAGGAACTTGATGGGACAACTGGAAAGAGGTTCAGAAAATAATTATCCCCCTCCCCTCATTGGCACCAGCAACACTCTTGTTGAAGTGCTAATTTTATCTCTGTATACTACGTGCGTCTGTATTCTTTTGCGTTGTAAGTTTTCACAAGGAAGCAGTGTTGCCTTAACTGGAACAGTCAAGGCACACAAGACAGAAAAAAAGTTGATTCTTGGGTTTTACATCCCAACACCAGGATCTCATAAGGCACGCCATAATGGGGGCTCCGGATTAATTTTTTTCCAGCTGGGGTTCTTTAACGCGCCCCCAGTGCACTGGACACGGGCCAGTTTTGACACGGGCGTCAAAAGAAGAGGTTGGAGGAGCCGTGGCACTTACTTCACAAAGCCGCGCGTTCTTTGCCACTTGCTCGAAGTCAGCCCGCCCGATCTTGTGAATCCACACTTTTCTTCGTTTTGCGTTGCGCCCGGCGGATGGTAAAGCAAAAAGCTTTTTGCCGTCACTGGGTCTGTTGTGGCAACCGTACGCGCAGCAGCACGGCATCGCAATTAAGCACTCGGCCCTAACACATTGTATAAAACTACCGCGCTCCTTCAAACCGCCTGCCGTACTTTCGTCGCGTAGGCCCAAGAATGGGGGTCGCAGCGTGCTGGAAAGAAAAGATATACAAAAGCGCGGCGCCTGCTCTGCGCCGGAAAGAAAAAAATATACAAAAGCGCGGGGCATACTTTCACGTGACACAGATTGGCCAATGGGGGAGCGGAGGAGGCTGGGGCGATAGGAGGGGTGGAGGAGGAAGCGCCTGGGTGAGCGGGGTGGCGGAAAGATCTAAGAATGGCGCTACTTTTGGAAAATTGAGGGGCTTTACAGCTAGTGGCCGTATTTATAGGTGTCCTTGAACCTACGGGTTGCCGCTGGCAGCAGCTAGCGGCTGTTTCCCTCGGGAGGTGAAAGGGGGGGGGGGTGGCATTGCTGATGAGTCATGCCGCCCCTCCATCTCGCAGCACAGCCACAAAAAAAAATCATTCCTGTTTCGCGTTCAGATCCTTTTCATGGGGGAGTTCTCGTTCAGCACAGGTGGCAATTTCTGCACGCTCATCCACTCGAATCACAACAACGTCTGGACATTGCCACATAAAGGCGCGATTTCGAACTGCGTTTTGCGGAGGCACACACACTGTGCGAACAGCGGTGTTTCTTTTTACAACCGCGCTTATCGGCGAATCCAGTCAGAAGAGGGTGTCCTCTCCCTCTACCCACAGGCGCATGCGAGCACGCCTTTTTCTTTCAATATTCTTTTTCTTCCAGTAAATACCAACGTTCTACTTTACAGCGCTCCGGTACTTTCACTATCATAATACTGCAACCTTGCTTGCTGACAAGTGGCATTACTATTTAACCCCACCTCATTGCACTCGCTCCAGCAAAGAGGGGTTGGCTGTATCGCCAGTGCTCCTCGTTCGTTCTCTAGTAAACATCCATCTGTTAAATTTGATGTTCTTCCTGTATATTAATGAACTGTTCGGATAACTACATGTTCACTAACCAGTTAACTAAATCTGAGCTACAAGTCTCTTTTGAAGTCTACTAAATCTGTTGCGGTGTACAATTTGAAAAAGCAAACAGAAAACTCTAGCATCAGTGACATCGCGGCATATTGGCGAGAAAACTGGGCGCAATAAATTTGGACACAGACACAGAAAATGGACGAGCAGACGACGCTGCGCAAGGCCTATTGCTCTAGTTTTTCTTTTTTTTTAACGCTGACACACACACACGGCAGACGGCAGTTCTTGCTGACACGCCCTCGCGCTTTCATATGGAGAAGTGGCGTGACGTATGTGCTCGAACGAGCTTATAAATCGGTGACGTATTTAGAAAAAGAAGCAGTTGGTAATAGCGTTCGTCATCGTCTGTTCCCTGTCTCTGTGTTAAAATTCTTTGGCGCTAAGTTATTTTGTTTTTCTTCCCCAGTCGATGTGATAGGCCGACTAGCCCAACAGTCAGTCTTTCAGAGAAATGACACGCTCTGACGCACCGAACGTGATGTAGCAATGTTCGCAATGTATAGCAATACGCCGTGTTCGCTCTGCTTAGTACTCGTGAGATAAGTTTTATCGTAGCTGTACTCGTAATTCTGCAGTTCTTTTGTCAGTGGATGCGGAAAGGGAAGTAATATTGCATTATGAATTGCTATGCAGTTTGCGTTTTCGGATATGTTTTTATATGTGCGGGTAGTGCGTGTAAATATCGCTTTAAGTAAATTCTTATTGTTGAGGCTCTGTTCTGAATAATTTCGGCGGTCTATTGTGAAGTGGTGCAGGATCCTTATCAAGCTGTTGCTCAGCTTCGTGTCCTAGTTTCGTCTTCCTAAAAGTTGAAAATAAGATTGAATGATTTTGTTACTCTCTTGATTTTCGAGATCTCCTCGTAGTCCGCCAAAAATTAATCTATGCCACCTATCCGAGCTATGGCTACGAAACTACGGCTCTCAGTGTTCGGTTAGAGAGAGAGATAGAGCACAAAGCAAACATCAGCGCGCGGAATGGTTCCAAGAAATTTGTTGGTCTTCCTCCAGGATTCCGGGTACAATGCCAAATGACTCCTCTCCCCATCTAAATGAGACAGCGGGTTAGACCTTGGCCCGGTAACACGGCCCGTCTTCTTTTGCATATTTGCTACGATGCCCCATTCAGTGTGTAATATACGTGTGATCTCCAGTCAATGGGTGCGCTCTATTGCCAGGATTCGACGCCAAAGATCGCCTGGTCACGAATGTCTGGTCACGTACCTGTATGCTTTATTTAATCTATAGATGCTCTAAATCGCCAGAAAGTGATGTATGCAGCTGTCCAAATTGCTATCGATCCCTGAATAAAACAATTCCATCACCAGTCAACAGAAGGTATGCTACATAGACGCGCCGACACGTGATGTCAGTGGCTTCAAAACTTTTTGCTAAGACCACACGTATTCGTGACAGCGTATTGACCTATCTATTTCATTCCGTGCTCTAAAATCTTTAGAAGTAGATCACGTTCGGTGTTCGCAAAACTTGCTTTTAAGACCGTCTCCTCCCCGCCAGGCATTCGGACGTAGGATAGCAATCAGTGCGATAACGAGACGATTATCACGGAGATAGTCAATGACGGACGGCACTTAGGCAAGGTATGTTGTAGGATACAGACCCTTATGTTTGCAGTCGTTGTGTGCGGCAACGCCCCTTTGAAGTTCTCACACGACCTCACTGACTTCAATTTAGGGTACTGCTAGAGCCTAGTGAACTTTTCGTACAATGTACCCCGAACGGTTCCCAAGCCCGGACTGCCCTCTGTGTGGTGATTATGCGGACTTCGAGCATGTCCTGTGGGGCAGAGCCTCTGCCGTCCTCCCTTTCACCCAAGAGGAAATGATGAAGCTCATTAGGACCCAGGACCAGACCTCTCAAATCCTGGCAGTCAGTCCAGAAGGCTCGCGAGAGGGCCGTCAGGTTTCACCTGATGGTCCCCGAGTGGGCCTAGCCAGGTGACATCGAGTTTGCTCGCGTCTATTATGGACCAAATAAAGCTGTTTCACTCACTCACTCACTCACTCACTCACTCACTCACTCACTCACTCACTCACTCACTCACTCACTCACTCACTCACTCACTCACTCACTCACTCACACTCACTCACTCACTCACTTCACTCACTCACTCACTCACTCACTCACTCACTCACTCACTCACTCACTCACTCACTCACTCACTCACTCACTCACTCACTCGGCAAATATGGACGGGTACTGCATATTAAAAAAAAAAGCCAGCGACTTAGAGAGCTTCGAAAATTCTTACTGCGCCACAACTGCCAAAACATGAGGAAATACTTCGCAATTCGTGACGTCACACTGACGTATACCGGTCCTGACGCTGAGGCGCGAAATTCAAGAAATTTAAGTTCGGTCTGCATATTCATTTCCAGCAAACGACCTCCTACCACGGCATCACCGAAATTAAGCGTTTTCACGGAATACTTCATCATTCTAAAGTGACGTAGGTGTCTTCTCTCGAGTGTCCCCCTCGATACCAGCACGTGCTGTGAAGAAGGCGGCTGTGAAGACGGCTTTTTGCTTTGAAATTAGGCGGCCGCGCTTAGGTGCAGTACGGTCCCTCGCAATGCGAGGCATTGCGACAGCACTTAAAAAAAAACGGAGAGAGAGAGAGAGAGAGAGAGCACAAAGAGAGATACACGCGGATAGTATCTGCCAGGAGTCCCGGCGCAACGCGAAGAGTTAGCCCCGCGCCTCCTGTGCGCTTCGCTGGTGGAGGCGGCAGCAGCAGCTACAGGGAGGCGCAGAGGTGCCCGACGTAGCGGTCCCCGGCAGGGAAGGAGCTCTAACTCGCAGCCCGTGCGCTGTGGGCGAAGAAGCCGCCCTGCTATTCCGAGACCCGGGTCCCCGCGCCGAGCCGACCGGCCGGCTCGCAAAGCGCGGCCGTGGAGCCGGCGGCAAAAAATAGGGAGCCGCCGCCGCCGCGGAGAGCCCCGGTAATTTTAGCGGCCCGGGCGCAAAAGCTCGCTCGTTTGCAGAGAGAGAGAGAGAGAGAGAGAAAGCGCTCGGGTTTTGCGGTTTACCAGAGAAGCTATATACACCGACGCAGCACGCGGCGCGATGCGGTCTGCCGAGTTCCGGTTCCTCGGCAACGAGAGGCGCTTGCGATGGGAGGGACAACCGATAGTGAAACGCTTGTCGAATATATATCCTGCCCCGCTTACCCCCCGGCAATTGAATCGACTGCCAAACTCCAGAAACCGCGGCGCACGTCCTCCGTGTGTGCCCGATCGACGAATCAAGCAGAGCCGCCGCTTTCATGAAGCGGAATCAACCCAAGAAGACCTGGTGGAAGCTACCCACTGGATACTAGAAGATCCACTCGTCAGGGCCTGAATGAAGATCTTGCGCAAGGCGTCGCGTACAGCGGCCATTACCTTGCCGGCGATAACGGGTGCTGCAACTTCTTAATTCCCATTACAAAGAAGACACCGTTCTCTGCACAGTGCTGAAGCCAACAAACGCTGTATACAGCCACATAAATTAATTGATTCGTTAGGTTGTCCACCCCAACATCAAAAGAAAATACAAAAGAGAAAAAGAAAGAACACAACATTTCGGCATGTCCTCCTGCTCCATTCAGCTGTACACAAATGCTTCCAAACGTAATTTCGATATAATACTTCTTCTAATCGGCATATATTGTGTACAAAAGTGTTGCTGTACGTATCAGCTTCTTTAAGGGCCAGCAAGCTTCTGTGACCTGTATGGATATGGCTACATATAACTTTTCTACGCACTTTATACATACTGAGCATTGTGCCATTCCGGAGGTGTTAGCAGACAGGCGTCCTGTCGGGCATTTTCGCCGGCCCCATCTAAGAACCTGTGCTCTCTCCCTCTTTCTCTCTCTCCTGTTGTCTGGCTGTCTGAAATAAATCTCAAACCTCAACACGAGCGCGGCTCAATCTAACCCACTAGGATTGGCGTCGCTTACGCTGCGGTTTGCATGCAGGAATCGAAGTGAGTGCTGAGGCTCGGAATAAAGTGCGCCTTCCGCGAAATTGCAGTCACCGGCGGTGACTCAGCTTGAACGTAACGACGTTCGAAAGTGGAGTGCAAACGGAGGTACTCGCCACATGCACACAGCACGATTCCTGCGGAAACGCGCAAGTGCTGCTGTTCATTCACCGCACCCGCAGCAACACTGCAGTTTCTCCGGGCCTAAGGGGTGCGCATTGGAATAATATAGTCGGCAAACTTCCGTCGCAATTAAGGGGCGGTCAGCGACGGAGAACGCGTGCATGGCGAATAACCTGCACCCCGGAACTAATACCACGCGTGCACATAACGCACATTCACGCACAAAATGTGCTAGAGTACTCTCTCTCCCTTTCCCGCCTTGCACTACGCGTTCGTAATGACTTTCTTTTTTTTTTTCTCGCAGTGGTGGACATTCTCAGGAGTGCAAATGTGGACGCCTGCCGAATTCCGCTGCACCTCTTGCCCACCTTGACTGGCTTACAACGCGACTGCGCCGTCTCTGACAGGAAGGAAGAAACCAAAGATGGCGGAACGCAACAATCAAAATTTAACAGTGTCCAAAACAGAACTGGTCAACTGGTCAGCGCAAACCTGTGCAGCGACGAGTACAACAGAACGTTACTACTGCGACGACGGAACTTCAGGGCAAAGATTTCGCAGTCTCTCTACAGAGTCTCCAAATAAACGCTCGTTTGAAGCTGAAACAGTTGGAAGGCGTAGGCCTGTAAAAACGGTATCTGCGGTGCGACATCAACTCGGCAGATACGAGTTTAATCACTTACTTCGAGCCGTGAACCCCAAGCCGGCGACCACGTTTTCCTTGCCAGAGTACCCCAACGTGCGACACAAAAAGAGATTTCCCCTTTTTTCCTTCCGCAGTGTTCGACGAGAAACGGAGCAGCTGCGACTCGCTTCACGCCTGTGTCTGTTTGGTCAGGACCTCGGTTAACAGCAACCGGTGGGACGGCGTGACGTTGCGCTTGCGTGCGGCTCTCAACGTCAGCCTAATACTGTACGTCATTACACGTGTCACGCTCGCGCCGACGCCAGCGCACAAGCTGCGCTTGTCAGCTCTGCTTTTATCCTTCGAATAATACGTCTTGCTATCTCCAGCCCATCGTTGTGTGACTGGCGCTATACTCTATTGGCCAATAAAGGAAAAGAATCTCCGTATTATACGGAGTTCATACGAGTCGGCCGGAGGTGGCCCTCGTAAAGCGTGTAGATAACTGCGACGTTTTCCACGCACACGCAACTATACAGACAGACGTATACTCAACCGAAGCGTGTGCCACGGCCTTCCTATAGCGCGCCGTTCGTGCATAGAAAGTAAAACAGTAAAGAAAAAGAAAGTGCGGTAGCTTTCTTTCGTAACTCAACTGCAGCCCAGTTACGTAAGCGCTATATAATGCCCGTCTAAAAATGCAATCTCTGACGTCAAATCTGAAAGTGACATAAAAAGAAGCATTTAAAGCTTCCAGCTGTTAAGGCCTCGGGCACAAGCTGTGCAGTGTATGAGCCGTATAGTGTGCAGGCCTCTATACAACGCCAAGCGCGCAAGTGCTTGGCAGGGCGGGTCACTCTTCGTAACCGCGGCAGCGCGTCGACAGCTAATGCGCGCACGTATAGCTTACAACGCTACGCAGCTCTAAGCCAAGTGCACCTACATGCAATGTTAAATATAGAAAGCGTGCACTATACAGGCGCGCGAGACATCAGTTACGCCTGCCAAAAACCGCTGTATTATTCTGCTGCGAGCAGAGGCATAAAGACATACAATACAAAGCACAATAAAGAGCGTATACAAAAGCTAACTTTCCGTCTTGTTCGAACAAATGAACAAGCGAGCGTCGAAGAAGGAGTAGATGTACTTTGTCGCTTGAGTTGAAGTGGGAACGATGAATTAAGAAAATGAAGCGGAGATGTATCGGTAGATCGCACTCGTATATTAACAAGTCGGTCACTTTTGCCGATATTGAAGATATATGTTTTTCTCTGTTTTCATACTTTTATACATGGCATACTTTTCTTTCTTTCTGTCTTTTTTTTTTTGACGAAAAAATGAAAAGGCGGTTTCCAGAACGTATAACCTGCCAGGCAAGCATGATGATGCAACGTTATGTATATATATATATATATTATATATATATATATATATATATATATATATATATATATATATATATATATATATATATATGGGAGAGGGGGAGTTTGTGACAAATAGTGCTTGCACCATAGTATCTTACCGCGCAATGCACAAGCTCTGTAAACAAAGCGTGTTACGAGCGACGACGGCTAGGACAAAGAAGCGTTGAGGAATCAAGTTCCTCTCTCTCTCTCTCTCTCTCTAGCTATATTAACAACAATCTTAACCCAATAATTACCTTGATACAGGGGAACAGTGCAGAAATCACAGGGCGCTTAAAACAGCGTTCGAGAAACAGCGCTCAAAACTCGATTTACGCATCACATATCTGGAGTTATGACCAGCCGTACCTAATAAATATACTTCAGTCGCTTCAGAACAAATGTGCCCGTTTCATATAAAAAAAATTACTCTCGGACATCCAGCATAAGTGAACTAAGAATGTCCCAAAATAGTCTTCTCTGAAATCACACAGACTGCTAGCACTTTTGTCTCTTTTTCACAATGTTTACCACAGCGGCACCCAATTATAATCTGCTATATAGCACATGCCCATCGAGTGTTTTCGCGTGTGGAGCGCCAAAATAAACACAGAGCCGTTCTTTGGAAGAACTAACATGTCTTTCCATTCACCTCTTGTCCTCGTCATTAATGAATGGAATAAACAACCAGGAGGTATTGCCTGTGTCACCGACCATAACGATTTGACTGGCAAATTAAAGAGTGAGCTTGGTGTGTGAAGGCGTATTTGTGGATGTCTAATTTTTTACACACATACTTATATTAAAATGTGAAATTCTGCACATTGGTTGTGTTGCTTTTACTGTTCACTGTGTATGCGATGCGCTGAGGCCCTTAGGGCACATGAATAAATAAATCTGACGAATACGAAGAGGGGAACAGAGAAAACAGCGCTATGCGTCTCCTACGTGCCTCTCTTCGTCTTAATCAGATTTCTGGGCTGTTTCCTGGCAACGATTAACAAAAGCACAACGCGCTAAAGTATTATCTCGATTTCTCTTTCGGATTCAAAGTACATGGCTTCTGAAAGGAACTACACCGACTGTTCACGAAATTTTCTTTCGCTGCACTCTCGCGAATTTGGTCAAGACGCATGCCCTTCCAAAACGGTGTTTAGATGTGTATGAGAGCGCTATAGAGGAGGAAGAGGGGGGGGGGTGCGTAGTGGGCGGAGGACATGTGCTGCCTCAACTCGCAGTGAGGTATACAGTCCACTGCGGCGCTTGGTGAATGGGAGGACCACCGGTTAACGAGAAGGGGAGGGGGGGGGGGGGGGTTCTGTCGCGAAAGTCTGTTGGGCCACGCCTTCATGCGCGAGGGCACGAGCGCGCGCCGAAAAAAAAATTCGTTCGCGTAACACGCTTATCTCTACGGAAACATCTGTCCGCGTTATGTGCGCGCCGTTGTATGCACGAACTCCGCGTTCCCGCCGCGCGTGAATTCGTTTCGCGCTGTTTTAGGGAGTCTGCGGACGCAGCTCGCGGCGACAGTTCTCGCCTCGCTCACGTGGCTCCGCGAGAACTCGACGCGCCATTTAATGTTGCGTGCCCCCTCCCCTCCCCCTCTCGTGCCAACGCCGCTTACCCCTCCCCGCTTCCTCCCTCAAAGCCTTGCCTTCCAGCCCACTCCCCTACTCCTCCTTTCGTCCCCTTCTCGCCAGCAACACACGCCTTCGCAATTTGCCTCCTTCTAAGTACAGCACCGCGGCACGCAACCTCTGTCGACGACAGTATCGATTCCACGCTGTGGGTTGCAATACACTGCCTGCACGGAGGGGATATATGTTACTGTGCCCGTCCGTTTTCGGAAATCGTTTCGCATTTCCGCCTTGTTCACGTAAACGACGTCTATTCTTTCGGTGTTTCCTTTTCTTCGTACCCGTCAATATAGCCGCGGTGAGGTGCCGTCGCCTATAAGGAACCTTTATTCCTGGAAGTAATGATCTTATGCCCATATTTCCGTCCCTCCCTTACAGCTCAATTCACTATACTGACGGTGACGTTCCCGGTACACCCAAACCGTGCTGCAAGCTTGATGCGCGTTAAAGGCTGTGGTGCATTTTTTTTTTTACGTTAGTGTGTTATACACCACTCCAATCATTACTACTCCTTCCCCAACCCCCATTCTCTTTTTTTCAGCTTGACTATTGCAGAATCTTTAGACCTTGCTTTTGTTGTTGTATTTGTTGTACTTTGTACATTATTCTATATTTATTTGTATGGTCTCTGTCACTTGCAAGTGCAACCACTGTTACCTCTTCTAATGGGGCCCAGTGGTGCCTGCGGTATTTCATATAGCCATATGATATAGCGTTACCGCTACCGTGTTGCGGTCATCTGCGAGCTATGAGCGTGCTAGCTGATCCCTGCTATACTCACGCATCTGGCACGGCTTAGCAAGCATGTCTAAAGCAGCCAAGCGGCTGGGACGGTAGCCGCGGCGGTAGAGCCGTAGCTCTGTGCTAAAACGCCGTCATTATCTATTGACACGTGCACTTATTTATCCTTTTCTCCTGGACTGCATTTTACCCGCTAACAACTTAAAGTCACCGCTCAGCGCAAGACGCGCCTGCACGATTAGAACTTACTGGAATTTTATCGGTGGTTCTAAGCGCTGTCAGTTGTCACCGGAGCTTGTGTAATCCGATTGTATATTGGACTCCAATTGTGTAGTACTTTAAAATTAAATTATGGGGTTTCACGCGTCAAAACCACTTTCTGGTTATGAGGCACGCCGCAGTGGAGGACTCCGGAAATTTCTACCACCTGAGGTTCTTTAACGTGCACCTAAATCTAAGTACACGGGTGTTTTCGCATTTCGCCCCCATCGAAATGCGGCCGCCGTGGCCGGGAATCGATCCCGGGACCTTGTGTAGTACTTTCTGGAAGACACGCGGGCGCCAGCGGTTACTCTGGGAACTTTGATGACTTTGGTTAAATTTTCGGCGATCGTCCACTGCGTTCGCCGCTATCGTTGTTCTTTGAGCGTAGCCTGTTTTTCTGGGCGCACATTATCCCAAAAAAGAGGTAATCTTAACGTTCACAGTTTTGCTACTGTGTTATTGACCGTCATTACCTCGTGACACCATATTCTGCTTTAGCCGCTAGTTAATTAAGAAACTTGAGCTAGTAGGAGGCGATCCATTATTGACTGTCTCCAGTGCTTCTAAGAAAATAGAAAAAGGACAGCCGGACTGGAGTTGGCAGTTCTCCTGCACAGTTCCATTCTTGTTTCTTGTTATCAAAAAACGCAACAACTCTCCGTGCGGTCGCCGTGGTACTAAACGTTTAGAGCATCATCATTCAGCCTTTGTGGCAAGCCACCCATAATTTATTCAGACAACTGACGAATACCTTCCAGAAACCTAATATCCGAAGCCAAATTCATAAATATATTTTTCAGCGTTCTTTTTCTCTAAATCAAGACCACTTATTTCACTTAGGAAAACAGAGAAAATAAACGTAATTGTTTGTTTTGTCCTTCGGTCAACGCTGAAATTTGTTAATGACATGTTTGCAACCACGATTGGCGAGCTCCGGTTATTAAACGCTACTGCAAAGCACGAACTGCCTTGCGAAAACGGGGCATTAGGGGCCGTCTCTCTCTCTCTCTCTCTCTCTCTCTCTCTCTCTCTCTCTCTCTCTCTCTCTCTCTCTCTCTCTCTCGTGTGTGTGTGTGTGTGTGTGTGTGTGTGTGTGTGTGTGTGTGTGTGTGTGTGTGTGTGTGTGTGTGTGTGTGTGTGTGTGTGTGTGCGTGCGTGCACGTGCGTGCGTGCGTGCGTGCGTGCGTGCGTGCGTGCGTGCGTGCGTGCGTGCGTGCGTGCGTGCGTGCGTGCGTGCGTGTGGAAAGCCGCTCAGTAGCAAATAAGACCATTCACCAAACAGAGGTGACCGAACGGAGCCGTAGTATTTGCCCTCTCCACGCAGGCACCACTATACCAACAAGTGACGCAATTGAAGGGGAAAGAAAATATGGACGAAAGGTGGCCCGGGAAAGGAGACGGGGGCGCACGTAAGAAAATAGAAGCGATTGTTTGCCACTCCAGGCAAACGGTGGCGCTCCGAGGTCGTAATTAGAAATGTTTGCGTCATTACTTCGTCGACGCAGGAGCAAGCGGCGCGCAACCCGTGCAAGCACCAAAAAGGAACGCGTCCTTCGCGGGGACGGAGATGTATTCGCGAGCCAACTGCTGTCCAATATCCTCTCCGGCCGACGAGACTCGCGACCACCCGGAGTGCAGACCGCTCGTCTAAAAGGTGCCGCCGGCACGAGAACACACAGAGGCCCTCTAACGCGAAAGCACGCCGCAAGGCGAGAAGAACACGAGAAGTCAAGGATAACGGAAAAAGAATAGAACAGAAAAATAAAGCTCCGGCCAGACAGGAGTTGGCGGTGGTGCCAGCTCGCAACTTCAAGCCGTTGCGCAGAATAGTGTTTCCGGCTAGTTTTCTGCTTGCTTTAAGCTTCCTGTTCCCTCTGTCATGATGGTCACCCCTTCACAACCCACTTCATATCCTGTCCACTCTACGCCACCTCTGTAGTAGACTAGTAGAGTTTACTAGCCTACTATATTTAGAAGCCTACCCACCCACGAGGCTTCTTTCTGGCTAGCCGCTCTGCATTTCCTTTGTTTCTATTTCTCTATCTCCTAGCCTACCACTGTAGGCTAGTAGGTTTTTAGCATTTCAGCTAAGTGATCAAGGCTTCCGTGTGGAAGTCGCGGTTCCGCCCGAAAGGCGTAGTGATAGCGACAGCAAAGTTTTAGACAACTACAGGAAATAACGACCATAACTTTATCCGCCGTATAAACTGTAGTGGACATTCGTTTACTAATTACATTAACAAGCATGGTAACAACGCACGCACAGACAAACATGAACAGACCTCACTCAATGACCGCGAACACTGGCCGTCACAGCGCTGGCGTAATGGAAAGCTTAAACAGAGAGGAGCGAGTGCTTCGTGCTGCCTGACGCTTACCCCCGTATTCAGAAATGCAACTTAAGTTGAAGCCCATGCTTGACTTGATCCGAGTGACGCCGATCGGGAACGCGCCGAAGGAAACGCAGTGAGCGTCTTTGGGCACGTTAACGCCAGGCGTCATCTAAATCAAGTCAAGCATGTGCTTCGACTTAAGTTGCATCTCTGCATACGAGGGTTAAACGCAACAACGGAACTTGAGATTACGCGGCCTCCAATACTGGGCACGCGGGAAGACAGCGCGCATGAAGCCACTCACAATCTCGGCTCGCCCAGCTTTGCACCCGCCGGTGATTGCCTCCAAGATCGGGTGTGCAGGCCGCGCATGCGCTCAGCCACGGGGACAGCCTTGCGCAGCCACGACCGGGCTAGAGGAGGAGACGCACGCTCCCCGGCATCCCCCCCCCCCCTGCTTGTGTGCGCTCGATCATGTGACCTCCAACATCAGGCGCGCAACGAGCCACGTGCCATGCTTCGCGACTCAGCCTCACCCGCTTTCCCTCGCAACCACAGCATAAGGCGGTCGAGAAAATGGAAGAATTAAAACAAAAAAGTAACAAAAACGAGCGAAGAGAAGCTAAAGAAAGACAACTTGCTCAAGCATCGAGGGGCCATACGGGCCGCAGTGCGTGCCTGTTGTTTACACGGACATCGATGTGTATACAGCCGTGGCGACCATTCTAAAAGGATTTTTTTAAGTATATATAAACAGTTAAACAAAGGCGAGCGCCGGATCACGTCACGCTCTTCGCTTTGTACGCGAGCGTGCCAGCGAGCGAGCGACTTAAGCCGACGTCCACCCTCCGTCAGGGCACTGCGACAGAGCACGACAGATGCCCAAAATAAGCACGCACGCACGCACGCACGCGCACAAGCGCGCGCGAGATGACCCCGTGGCCTTCCCGAGATTTTTCGATGCCGGTGCGCTAAAGCCGGCTGCGCGTGGCGGCTGGACGCGTTGTTTGCGCAGGCAAATTGGAACCTCGGATTTGTCCACGACCAGTTGGCAAAACCGTTGCTGCATCGCACCTCCCCATCCCACCACCCAAAATCCCGCCACTGTATCTTTTATTATTATTTTTTTTCTTATGTGCGTCCATTTCAAGCTCTGTTCTAACGCACAACGCAACCCTTTTCTCAACCCGCCGTGGTTGCTCCATGGCTATGGTGTTTGGCTACTGAGCACGAGGTCGCGAGATCGAATCCCGGCCACGGCGGCCGCATTTTGATGGGGGCGAAATGCGAAAACACCCGTGTACTTAGATTTAGGTGCACGTTAAAGAACCCCAGGTGGTCGAAATTTCCGTAGTCCTTCACTACGGCGTGCCTCATAATCAGAAAGTGGTTTTGGCACGTAAAAACCCCATAATTTGAACCATTTTCTCTTGCACAGCTTTCTCGTAGCGGTGGCTCTGTGGCTACACAGTGTTCCCGTTCGATACTGGGTCGTCGGTTCAACTCTGGGTGGCGCATCAGGCGTCCTAAGATTAGAGTCCCTTCACTTAAGACGTACTATCGGAGGGCAATGCTGTAAACATGCGCGTACACGCAGAGAGCGGGGAGAAATAAAGGGAACCGAGGGGGCTCGATTTTTTTATGCGTAGTTACGCAACTCCCGCCACGGCCGCCAGTGGCGCTGGCTAGCACTCCCAGCACTACAGTAGATCTACCCCATACGTACACCCAGGAAAGTTCACGCCAGGATGGCCGCTGCCACGGCTGAATTGATAAGTGCTACGCGCGGCGGTCGCGTAGTGAAATTCGCGCCATGCGAAACAGCCTTAAATTCGGGAGATGCGGGGTTCGGCTCCGCCCGCCTGGGGCGAGTTGTCTTTTCGTCCACTCTTTTGCTTACCTTTACCTTACCATATCCACATTACAATTAAGGTAATTTGTCCTGTGCCTTCCTTAGCTTCATCGCCATGCCGTCTTTACGTTGCTGCGTGTAAGCATACGCGGCGACGCCGGGCATCGCTCAACCAATGTACGTACGCCACTTGCTGCACATCAATTTTTGGCTGTGTGAGGCGACAATGAAAAGGTAAGGTAAGGTAAGGTAAGGTTACAAAATTTCAGAATCATTTGTAGGCGAAAGAAGCGGGTGAACGCGGACGCACTATGGCCAACGAAGCTCAACTATCTAAACGTGCGTCAACAGTGACGCAAGTTCTGTTGCATATTTTGACGCGAAGTTGGCAGGAGACTCGGCCACAAAAGCGCCGACGAATTTGTCTTCCGCATATACCTCTAGCTGCGTTCTGAACTGTGCGGTATTTCGAAAGCTCGTGATACAACGTGATAAGGGACGCAGTAAAGGACAGAAAACGTTCAAAACAAAAGTGCGTGGGAAGATGGGGGGGGGGGGAGGGGGGGAGCGTACGAGAATACGAGAATGAGTCGTTTGACCGCACTGACAGAGGGAGCGCGATACAAAATGCCGGCCATCGCGCCCGCAAAACAGACGGCACCGGAACCCGATGAGGTGGCTGGCTCCACGCCCGACCGATCCGCAGTTTCGGTTTTCGCGGAAACGCGCTATACAGAGCGCGCTCGCATTTTTGAAAGCAAGACAGAAAGAGTCTTTTTTAGCACGACGGATTTCGCTCGCTCCTCGCCTGTTGCCCTGTACAATGCGGTGCATCAGGTTGAGCGCATGAGTGTTGCACGCTTCAGCTTATCACGCGCACTTTTATCAGTGATGTACTGCGCTAAGACGATCGACTGCGTAGGTGTGCGCTTGTGCGCGTTCAACACCTGACTCCTCTGAGCCATTGAAGGTCTGTATGGGCAGGTTGCAAGTGCATAGGCGGCGCCCTGTCTTTCCGACCCCTAGCGCCATCTGACGAATAGTTGCGCGAATGTGGTAGGATAACTCACGGCGTCAGCAGCCCGCGCTGCGTGTTTGGCGTCCTGCCAAACGGTAGCGATGGCGCTAAACAGCGTGCCGATATTAATTTTAACCGGGTTTCGGGAATTACAAGATCTTCATAGCTTTTTTCGTGAAAAGAATTTAGAGAAAGGAAGTCGTCTATTTGAAGTGGGGCACGTCTACGACGTGAGGGAAGTGTTGAACTCGCACTCATCGGAAGTGACTGCTAGGTTTATTCCGCAAACGAAAAATAATGCACCAGCGAGATGCGTGAAGCTCAGCGTAAGTTATTTCGTTATCTACGGTGTGGACGCATGAAATTATAGGCGACATTGATTCTTGAAGATCGGCGACAGCAGACACATCCTAGCGGGGAGCTGCGATTGCCGTGCTGGCATCGCAGGGAAGTGCAAGGACGCCGCGGTAGTTTCCCTGTACATACAGGACGGCAAATACGAATCCAAAACATCTCATCCAGGAACGTGGAGCGTACGAACGACTCGTAAGACCTACCAGAGGTATTCTAACGTTGCTCTCCCCAAACACAGACAAAAGGGGATGAACTTACCAGTTGTGTTAGACTACGCTGGGAAAGTATTTTCGCGCAAGTTACTGGAAGTGCGATACTCATATGTTGCGATTTTTTCAGTGCGTGCAAAGGAGGTTCCAATAAACCACGTTGTCAAAAATTTTGGTTATCTCAACTGCCCCTTCGTTGATAATATGCTGGGCGCAGAAGGGCGTATGCCAGCTCAGCCGGCTGCAACCCCCTCAAATCTCTCAGCAAGCCTCAGCGCTGTTTGAATGGGAGAGGATTGGGAAAGAGTTCCACAGCTTTACTGCAGTACAGTGTGGGAACAAACTACTTTGTTTGCTGCATATCCTGGTACGCACTGCAGGCAGTGGCGTAGCAACGGGGGGGGTCCAAGGGGCCTGTGTGGGGGTGTCATATACGTCTGGAGACACACGGAAATTGTTGATAACCTCACCTTCCTCGAATAAACCCGGGGGAGGGGGGGAGGGGACAGGCCCCGGGTGCCAGACGGCGTAGCTACGCCACTGACTGCAGGTGTCCCGTTGCTGCCATCATTGCTGTAAAAGCAAAGAATTCAGCGTTATAACGCAGTTGATATAACGCCGGAACATAAAACAGCTTATGCCGTCTGACGAGCGCTATCCAGTGTTGACGCCGTTCTGCTTCATACGGTCGGCTTGGAAACCTGTAAAACTTTGTTCCTCGTGAGTTGGTGTACGTGCTGTTGCAGCCCACTACTCAACAGCTCGGGTTGCACTTCGGCATTGCTCAGAAAAGGCAACAGCTACGCGCGAAACAGTCCACATACAGGCTTTCCGAACGCAAGCGGGCCGGTCGTATCCTGCCGGTTCCGCGCTCGCCGCCGCGAGGGGCGCCCTAGTAGGCGCGGGAACTACGTTCGCAACCTGCCTATTGTAGCATATGTTATGCTCAAGCGCCGCGGTGTCGTTGTCAATGTTTTGCGGAAATAACAGTACTGCTACTACTACTACTACTACTACTAGTAGTAGTTGTAGTAGTAGTAGTAGTAGTAGTAGTAGTAGTAGTAGTAGTAGTAGTAGTAGTAGTAGTAGTAGTTGTAGTAGTAGTAGATCGGTGAAGTTAAGCACTGATTATGATATTGTTGGGTCGACTCGTCAACGAAAGACTACACGTGTGGGTGTTCCTCGACTTTTCTGGGCACTTTTCCGTTCACCTCTGGAATAACGAGCAGCAGCAGATAAAATATTGATAGTATAATAATAATAATAATAATAATAATAATAATAATAATAATAATAATAATAATAATAATAATAATAATAATAACGACAAACTAGGTGTCGAATCTGCTTGTAAGTGATGACGGCTCCTGATTAACCGGCTACAATTTGCCGCGGTTAGCCTTATAAAATGTAGTAGAATCTCGGCAAACATAAATCGCTTACACGGAATTCCCGTTTATAGGGAGCAACAGCCTTATGGTTGGACGGTGTTGCATATAGGGCAATGAAAAAGAAAGACATTGTTCGATAAACGAAACCACATTTCTTCTAACTCCGCGTAAATGGAACTAAATATGTTACAGAAGAAGAAGCTGAGCAGGCCAATGTCAGCGGGGTCGCGACTGGCATCTGCTTTAGCGCCATTTCCTTTCTTCTTCTCCTTCTTCTTCTTCTTCTTCTTCCTTTTTCGGGAGAAGAGGTGCGTGTACTATGGACATCGTAAAGTTCCGCCATATTGCCAAATTATGTAGTGACGCCATTTTGAACCAATCGGAGAAGCTGTAACAACCCTCAGGACCAATCAGGGCAGTCAAGACGACAAAATTCGACATTATGGCGAAATCTGACGCCCGTTTTCTCGGCTGTTCTCTACGATAATGCGTAGGCAGCTTTTGCTGGTTTTTATCGGTGCCTTGTTGGGTATTGTGGCTCTTCCGTGGTCGTGGCTTGCTGTGCTTTCTTTGTGCTGGCGATTTCAGTGAGCTGCAAGTTTGCTTTTTTTTTAATCCTTCTCCCTCTCATCTATCGCATCCCCTTTCCCTACCCCAGTACAGGGTAGCCAACCGGAGATAATCTCTGGTTAACCTCCCTGTCTTTCCTTTGCCTCTCTCTCTCTCTCTCTCTCTTTCTCTCTGATGGCGGAAACAGGAACGCCCGCACTAGTGTAATCATGCTGAAGACAAAGATCAAAGTTATCGATCACTTTGATCTCGAGATCACTTCACTTTGTCCGGAGTGCGGACTACATATGGTGAAAGCGTTCGTGCTTTCTATGTGCCAAATGTTCTGAATGACCTCCCAATTAGTGTTTTCTCTTAGGGCAGTCGGAAAGATGCAAAGTCTGATAATTTTGTTTTGTATGCTTGATTTCTTTCCTTTTATTCCTGCCTGTTGCCTGGTACAGGTATTCTCGTGATGTGACACGACAGTGGTGTACGCTGTGACAGTGCTCCCTTGCTGCCGGGCACTGCACCCAACAAGCCACACGTTGGCTTGGGCAGGCCCATATTTGTTCCCTGTAAATCCAAAAATAACGGAATTTATTCAAATTGAAAATTTGAGAGGGATTATTCCCTAACACGGGTATTTTTCTCAACAGACAACTCGTTCTTTCCCCTTTTTCCCCATTGAAAATTATGTTTGGTGCCACCATTTCTAATCGGCGATTCCGTGCGCGAAAAAGCTTTGTAATCAGGCCTACTACACCTATTATCTGCTGTACACAATAAGGTCGGCCCATTTCGAAACAGCATGTTATGTATGCCTTGACATCAATCTCTCGCTTATTGGAACTCCTGATAAACGGAATTTATTTACTTGGTCCCTTGAGTTTCCGTTTAACGAGACTCCACCGTACATTGAGAGATAATCTATTGTCATAAATCTAGACAGTGTCCACAAAAAGCAATGTGGTTAAAAGCTATGATAAATTTATGACTTTTACAGACTTGCAGTAGATCGACTGTCCGTAGGTATGCTATAAAGACCGAATGCAGACAATAGAAACGATGCGCAGACAACGTCTAGACATTATTTATAGATGCCTACAATCTTTCTGTAGAGCTAAACGAAATGAATATTTGCGTCAGCCGTCAAAGGAAGCGCGCGAATAGCAAATGGCTTCTACTTAGGAACAGCTTTTGTGAATTCGTGCATTGACTGGTCAACGCCAGCTCCGCCTACCATCCTACTGCACGGTTTTAATGCAACGCAGCACGTCCCAGCCATTTTTTTTTTTTTTCTCTCAAGTAATCCTTACAATATGGCGTTATATATAAAAAAAATCTGTACTTTCTGTAGGCGTTTTGCTGCCTTCGATAAACATTTTGTCGAGATGCAACCGAATATCATGCACGGCGTTGCAAGGGACCAAACTGTTCAATTATGTTACTTTCTTGTTCTTGTTATTTCTCTCTCCCCGATTACTTAGTTTCACGACGGCGCATCTTCGATTTCGTGCGCAGACAAGTGCAGCTCACTTATACGGCGTTGCAAAAGGCCACCTGTTCATGAAGAGAAACAATGTCATTTCTCATTATTTTTCAACTCTACTATTTTCTTTTCTCTCATCACTATCGACATTTAATAGAAATTTATTTACTCTTATAATTCTTAATAATGCAGACTTTGATGTCTCCATCAAATTTTGTTTCTTAGTCCGACCGCTCAGTTGCATACTACTATCGTCTTTCGGCGCTTTTCTGCTTGTAAGTTTCGTTTCTCACTTTAGAAAAAAATTATCTCTCTTATCGCCCGTAAATTATCGCCCGTATCTTGGCACATCCCCCTCAGTAGGTACGAGCTGTAGTTTAGGATCACCATCATGATCATCGTACGAGCGCGCCTTTCAACAGTTTCACGGTCACATCCCAGCTTTCGGGGCAGCGGTGGCACAGCTGCGGCTCACCTTGGCTCAGCCTCCTCCGGACCCGCCATGGACGATGCCGAAGGCTCACGCCGGCAGGATGGTTAGCGGTCGGCGCGCCGCAAGCATCGCCGTCGCCACTAATCGTCGACGGCGATCGACGACAGCTTCGGCTGATTGCCGGTACCGCACCACACTCGTTGTTCGTTTCCTCGGGCCACGATATCCGATTCGCAAGGTGGAGATCGAGCGCGTGTGTTATCCGTCTTCTCTGCGAGGGACGATCCCACTCTCCTGGGATAGACGCAGGGGGACAACGAACTCGACGATTATGAAGAAGACGACGACGACGAAGAGGGCGCAGACGAAGGAGAAGAAAAAGAGAATCGCCCGACACGAGGAACAAAAAGGAGGCGCGTCGCGGTCACGCAGCACGAGACAAGCCGAGAGAAAATGCCGCCGCGAAGGCGACGATGCCGGAGTGCGGCGCCGGGTTTAGCACGGACAACAGAGGGCGCCAATGAGTGGCAGCGGCGGCAGGAGAGCGTCCAGAAATGTCGGGCTCAGGAAAGGGTGAGAGAGAGGGGGGAAGCAGAGCACAGCCTCGCGGGCAGTGCGGCTTGGGGAGGAGGAAGACGCGGAAGGAGGCTGAGCTTGTCTTCTCTTTTGAGAACGGGCCCCCCAGACGATGCACGCGAAGGGATGGAGGGAGGCAGCAGGCAAAAATGCAACGGCCGGAAAAGAACAGAAGCAGACGCGGCGGCTGGCCCGCGATGGCGGAGAAGGGAGAGACAGCGGGGAAGTCTGAAGGCAAGGTTAGTAATAAGCGAACTCGAGGGGTAAGGGAGCCCGCGGAGGGTAAGAGACAGCCGGGAAGGAGCTGCAGAAGAAGGCTTTCGGAAATATGCTGGCAAGGAGGAAGGATGGGTTTGGACGCGGGAGAGCGTACGAGGTGGCGTATGGTAGGAGGGCGAAGCTGGAGATGAGAAAAGCCCCGTCGCGACAGCGTGTTGCGCGAACCGTGCATCGTGCCAAGTTTAAAAAGCAGATGCGAGAAGGCGGGAGAGAAAGCACCACCGTGGGGCACGGGCGAGGGCCATTAGCTGCGGTCTAAGGGTAGGGCGTCGTGTCTTACCTGGACGGGGCTTGCAGGTACACACCTCGGCTCGCGAGGCTTCGGTGATGGAGACCGACCCGGCTTAACCCTTCTGCGCAGCGGTGGCCGCAGAGAGAGGCGACTACGCTAAAACGGAAGACGCGCTAAGTAACCGCGACTGTTCTTGCAATGGCGAGAAGCAGAAGGCGTGCAGACGTCTCAGAGGCGAGAAGGCGAAACAGAGGTCGGAGAGGACGCGGCGAAACGGTGAGAGCAAACGGCGCAGTCAGCGGATGAGTGATGGAAAACAATGAACCTTTCGCCACATGCATGTTCGCTCCACTGGCGTTAAAACGCGCCAAATGAGACCTTGTGCAACGCCATTCGGTGAGCGCTCTCATGCTAATGTGCAGGCTGGAGGGTGACGTCCGCGACAGACGTCATTGACGCCAGCAATCTATGTGCAGCGAGGTACGACGCGACGTGACCGCGAAGCGACCTCGACTACTGAACAGCTAGAAGACGTTGTCTTGCTGAGAATGGAACGCGCTCTCGTGAGTTATCATACGATGTAAACCTTTGAACGCGTGGAATAATCGTGTGCGCTGTACTGTAACGGGTGTTCACAATGCGCAGATGGAACGGGTTGTTCGTCTTGAGTGAACACCTCAAGGTATGCCTAACAACGCTTTTATAAGAAGCTCTGTTCGTATGAACAATGGATGTGTAGTCATGGTTCAATGCCCAATGCAGCGAACCGAGCGGCGATACGTCATGCAGCACACGCTTCAGTGCTCGGCTGCGCGGCTATTTTCGGATCGTGGACGCGCCGTGTCATCCACGCGGAAAGGGCCGTATTCGTGTTAGGATAAACGACACCTACGACATAGCGCTCCGCTGTAAAAGAAGGCTGTTCAATTGCGCCCAACGTATGTCAAACGATCATTCCAGTCAATGTCTAGCGAAGCCGTCCCGCAATACCACAGCAACGCTCGCCTATACCATTAAACACCCGCCGTGGTTGCTCAGTGGCTATGGTGTTGGGCTGCTGAGCACGAGGTCGCGGGATCGAATCCCGGCCACGGCGGCCGCATTTCGATGGGGGCGAAATGCGAAAACACCCGTGTGCTTAGATTTAGGTGCACGTTAAAGAACCCCAGGTGGTCAAAATTTCCGGAGCCCTCCACTACGGCGTGCCTCATAATCAGAAAGTGGTTTTGGCACGTAAAACCCCAAGTATTATTATTATTATACCATTAAAGCGCAAAAGACTTGGCTGCCAACTTCAAACTGACACACACCTTTGATTTATCGCAGCCATCCAAGGTCTCAATACCCACGTCGGCCTACGTATCGGCCACCGCTCTCTCGGCGAAGTCGCAACGTCGCCAAAACCTGCAGCGGCCGCAGTGGCGGCCGACGGTTACAGAGCGCCCGCACGGAGGGCGCGACTCCTCCTATTCAGCCGACGCTGGCGCTGTGCGCGCAGAACAGCGTCGCAACGAAACGAGGCGGGCCATCCATTTCGCGGGTCTTGCCACGGACACACCGCACGCAGGGACGAAGGACGCAGAAGCCCGGCGGCGGGGAACAATTCGTCTGGGAGCGCGCCGTCCCATCGGAGAAGACGTGACCGAAGCAGACCGGCCATCCGTCAGCTGGCAGCGGTCCAGCCCGCAGGCCAGAGAGCAACGATTAATCTGGTCGCCCAATCTCTCTCTCTCTCTCCACTTGTCCCTGAGCTCCCCAGTCCCTTCCAAGCCAGCTGGGAGTAACTATAGGAGCGAAGAAAAAAAAAGTTTCTTGCACCGGAAGAGCAAGCCAGGGAGGGCTGCCCTCGGGACAGGAAGTGACGCAAGCGCTCGTCTCTCTCGTTTATCTGGACACCGACCGCCACAAGCCTCGTCAGCGCTGTGCACGGCTGAGACCAACGAGGCTGAAGGAAGTGCCGCAGAAAGAGCGCCATAGTGCGAAACTGTCCACGGTCTGGCTGGTGCCTTGTCAGCATGGGCGGTGAAGCCGGTGCTTCCGGTGCGTTGTTCTCTCTCAAAGCGGCCAAGTGTCCACAGCAAGTGAAAAACGCGACGCGAGACGACAGCGGTATTAATTGTTTCTGGGCCGAGACAGAAGGGATCGCGAGGCAAAAGGGCCCCCGTCGTGGCTGCTAGAATACGGGAGCGTCTGAGGCCGTGTTGTGGCGGCAGATGAGCGGGAAAGAAGCATCTGTTGTTCGACCGCATAATTGTGTGCGCGTAAAAGCACAACCACACAATGGCACATTGACAAGACAAGCGTCCTTGTTTTTTTTTGTTTTTTCTTGAAGCCGGCGACTTTGTCGTTCTTGCTCCGGCCACCTGTGTTGTGCCTGATTTATCGAGAAAGAAATGAGACCGCTTACGTAACAGTGAACTTATTTTCAGCACTCTAAACAACCGCTTTTCACACAACAAGGCCTTTGGAATGTAACAGACCAGTCAACACCAGGAGGTAAGAGCCAGTCACGGCTCATGTTCGCCATCCATTCGTCTTCCTTATAATTTCGCTGCAGGGATTCAGTGCTACAACCTTGGGACACAATAACGACAGCGTTTTGCAAAATTAGCCCGATAAAAGCTTTTTTCTTCTTACTGGTTGCAAAATTAGAATAAAGAAAGGCTACAAAACCGGCTAGTGGGTTATGTGCATACTGTGAACGGCGTAAGTAATATAGTTCCGAACGCAGAAATCCGAAAACATCGATGAGTTTGGCAGAGTCCTCCCCCCTCGTTTATACTTCGCCATTTCACGTACTTCAAAGCTGATAAGTGCAGTGACCACCAATCCTGTGAGAGCCAATCCTGCGCTTGCTACGCTAGAAATCTTCTCTCTCTCTCTCTCTCTCTCTCTCTCTCTCTCTCACACACACACACACACACACACACACACACACACACACACACACACGCACACACACACGCGCGCGCGCACGCACGCAGATTCTTCTCGGCGACCAGTTATCGATTCTGCAAATTACACGACCTCCTCAATTGGAAAACTGAACGGAACAATCGTGACATTGCCCAGTCTCTGCGCATCAATCTTTCTTCCATCGTGGTCGCACGCGTAGTCACCATCCACATCTGCTTCGCTGCCTCGCCAAGCGAATGAGTCAGCGAATCCTCTTCGACTCCCTTATTTATCCTGCTCCGACTCAAGCTTGCTTACCGGCACGACACTTTGACCAAGCAGCAAAGCCGTCGCGCGTCCGGTGTGAATGGGGAGCACGAAAGTGTCGTCGCACGTTGCTTGCGGCTCTCATCGCAATGTTTTCGAGGAGCGCACACAGGAAGCGGCGTTCCGGGTATTGCACCTTTCTTTCTTTCTTTCTTTCTTTCTTTCTTTCTTTCTTTCTTTCTTTCTTTCTTTCTTTCTTTCTTTCTTTCTTTCGGCGAAAACGTTTGGCACGGTGTTTGAGCGGCATTTCGCCAACTTCACAGCTCCCTGGTTGCTGCAAGAAACGCGTGGGACGCTGAAGGGAGCGGCAGGCGGTCTTCGTCGCAAATCACGCACCCCGGGCGAGCCAGACACCCAGACGTTGACACCGGTCGCGATATGCACGAAGCGTTGGGGACATCGGTTGGGGTTTGGTGAGCCAACCCGTGGGACACGCCGCTGTCGGCGCACGCTGACATTGAGGAGCGTCCGCGCTCGGGAACGGTTGCAGCGCAGGAAAGAAAATCAACGAGTAGTAAAAACGCGCTTCTTTCTTGAATGGGGCCTCGCTCAACCTTCGTGAGAAGGCGGGAACGGGGGGAGCACGCCTGAGCCGCCAGCGTTTAACAGGGTGTAAATATATGCATATATAGTGATTCAGAGAAAAAGGCACTGCTTTCTGTTACCCTCGCCGAAGCACGGCTCAGCGCCTCAGTGTGTAAATGTGAACGTTCGCGCTGTTCTTCCCTCCCTCCCTCCCCCCTCCCTCCCTCCCTCCCTCCCTCCCTCCCTCTCTTTCTCTCTCTCTCTCTAAATGTAATGTTTTTCTTGTTTAGCGACTGAAAGCCTATTCTCTGGCCATATCCCATAACGGGTGCTTTTCTAATTATTTATTCATATCCTTATCATATTTTATAAAACGTTTCGTGCTCTTATTTCCAACAGTGATGGCTGATTGACTGGGCATATCGAAGAGAACTGACTGAATGGCAAACGAGCTCTGCGCGAAAAGAAAGAAAGAAAGAAAGAAAGAAAGAAAGAAAGAAAGAAAGAAAGAAAGAAAGAAAGAAAGAAAGAAAGAAAGAAAGAGTCGTCTGAACGTCTAATTCCCCCTATAACTCTCGCCCACGGCGTGTTAACTATGGATCAGCAGAGAGAACATCACTGAAAATAAAAAAAAAGAATAGAAACACCAGCAGCGCGCCGATGGCACAGGAAAAATGCCTAGACATAGCCTTCCCAAAAATCACTAAATTTATCGCCCATTTCTTTACTTGGACCCTCACAGGGAGTACGAGACTAATCAGGACTTGAGGGCGGGCTAGTCCGCATTCCATAGCTACAAAAAAAAAAAAGCTTGAAGCGCGAAAAAGCAAACAGTGGCGTCCGTCCTATCGTCACTGTTTTCCGCTTTGCGCTTCAAGTTTACGAGTACGAGACGTGGCGCGTCAGATCAGTAACGCGACACGTGGCACGAAGAGAAAGGAGATCAACGACTCCCGTCGTCCTGAGAGAATCAGGGTCCGTATTCCCGATCGATAACTAAGAGGGATGATTTCTCTATCGCGTGACGCGGCCCGACGCCTCACTGAAGTGAGGGGACATCCGCTGTCAATACACTTCGTCTTGACGACTGCGCGACGTGAAAATAAAGGCTGACAGGAAGTGCGCCATCGCTTTCGTCACGCCCACTCCCGCTGCAGGTTAGCCATGCAATCGATATCCTCCAAAGTGATCGATCGAGAACACAGGCCCAGCTGGCGCAAAGTGTTCGCAGCGGTCCTCTTGACTTCGACTAACCGCGACCAAGAAGAAAAAGAAAAGAGTGCTGTCGCACTCCGATGACCGAAGCAGCGCCGTAAAAGCGGACAACAGATGACAAAACAAGACTCGGTGTCCCAGAGCCGTGCTCATCTTACGTGCATGAGCCCAACGCCGGGTGAGTCGACGCCGCCTGCAGAAAGTGAACGCACTCTGATTGTGACGTCATCTGGGTGGGTCGAGGATCCTGTTTCGAATAACTTAAGATGCACTAAAAAGCGAGATACCCGAGCGTTACTCCCGTGCATCCACGGGTCCTCGGCCCCACGAGACTGGCGTCACAGCTCCATACGAGAGAACCTCGGTGAATATAATAGCGCTGCATTTTGGAAATGCGGCAGCGGTATTGTCCTAAAGGGCTTGCTAAAAGCCACCATTGTATAAATATCATGGGTGGAAACACAAATGTACAATTGGCAAAAGGAATTGTATAGATAATAATAATAATGAGGTTTTACGTGCCATAAGCGCGACCTAATAATGAGGCACGCCGTAGTTGGGTGCTCAGAAAATATGGACCACCTGAGGTTCCTTAACGTGCACCTAAATCTAAGCACACGGGTGTTCTCGCATTTCGCCCCCATCGAGAAGCAGCCGGCGTGGCCGGGATTTGATCCCGCGACCTCGTGCTTAGCAGCCCCGCACCATAGCCACTCAGTAACGATGATGGGTCGCTGTATAAATACATCGCAGTGCAAAGAGGCAGAAATTTGTAGCAATATTATGCTACCTTCGCCTCGTACGTTTGCTTTCTCCGGTATTATTTTTGTGATTGAGACGACGTCGCGGACAGTGGACGCTTTACAGGCAAATACTACGTGTAGGTGCTCTAGCAGAAACTGTTACTGACACTGAAATTTCACAGCGAAGCTGTTTATGGCTACGATCCCGGGATTTCTTCGTGGCGTAACGTCGACAGAAAATTATCATCATCAATGGCTCATACCACCCGCAAGGCAGAGGCTCAAGCACTCGGCAAAGTGAAGCGACCAGTGCATGCTTCATTTGAAATCACGCATGCGACATACGAAACAGCATACGTCTCAATAACCACCAAGCTCAAAACAAGCATCCGAATCATACAATTGATGACAAGGCGCTCCTGCGAGTACATGCAATGAACGTAGCACTCCCCGCACACGCTCCCCGGTAAAAATGAAATGTTGCGCAACCGGCCGCGGCGACGGCAGCTTGACTACAGCATACGAAGCAGGGAGTGACGCAACTACACTTTCGTACGTAACAGAAGAACCCGCCTAGCAAATTATTTGTGTTGCGACAGTGCTATAGGAAGGCCACCTGTAGTGAGGGCTCCTGAAGAGCAATTACTATTACTATAACGTGACGTTACCACAACCAGTACTTGTTTCATGGTACCTGCCATGTCTGTCCGCATTGTCCTCCTAAGCTAGCACGACGCTAGAGCTTTTGGTGCAGATAGAGTGCGTATATACTCGAGCAATTATTATTATTATTATTATTATTATTATTATTATTATTATTATTATTATTATTATTATTATTGTTGTTGTTGTTGTTGTTGTTGTTGTTGTTGTTGTTGTTGTTGTTGTTGCATTCAGGTAGGGCACAACGCCTGTTCACCCATGAGAGATAATGGCGAAGAAAACCGATAACAGAATAACGCAAGGAGCACGTACGTTCGGTAATATCGCGCACTTCTATTTCTGGCCCAGCAATCTCCTACTCAAGGCACGCTATCAGCGCCATCGCAACTCTTCATTCAACAGAGAGCATCGCGCGTTTCCACTGTTTTCATAGCCATTTCAGTCTGCAGCTGACTATGCAATGAGCTCGCCCACCACTGTGGCCGGCGGCGTATCCTTCTTTTATGGTTGGGAGAGCGAAGGGGTTGCAGCTGTTCTTGCGAGGTGCGAAGGCGGAAGCCAAAGAAAACAGTCCAAGCTGAAAGGAAGCAAGGTGTCCGCTTGTTAGGACGTTCGTCGTCAGGAAGCTGCAGCTGCGGTGCGATGCAATCCGCCGGTTGTTTTGCCGGCCGGGGAAAGAGATGCCCCGCCAAAAGCGGCGTCGTGTCACACGGTGACGCTTTGTTTGCGCTCTCTGGCTGGGGTTCAAGTCGGGATGGGAACAAGAACAGAAATGGCGCAGCCCGAAGTGTAGTCCACCAATTGTACAGGCCCGTGATCTGTGATGCTATAGGAAGAACCTGCAATAAAAATATAGGTCTCTCTCTCTCTCTCTCTCTCTCTCTCTCTCTCTCTCTCTCTCTCTCTCTCTATCTATCTATCTATCTATCTATCTATCTATCTATCTATCTATCTATCTATCTATCTATCTATCTATCTATCTATCTATCTATCTATCTATCTATCTATCTATCTATCTATTCATTTACTTAACGTCTGAAAGCAACAAAGCGACATCTGAACTCGTAATAGACAGCAGGGTGCTCTAGATTTTGACTTCCTTGGGTTCTTTAATGCACAATACGACGTGCCTTATAACATGATCGCGGTTTTGGCACGCAAGAACCCCAGAACTTAATTAAATTATCAGAATTCGAATACCTTTTTTTTTGCATTCAACTTTCACCGGAATGTAAACGTTACTGCAGGGAATCGGACTTGCGACCTTCCTTCTCAGCAAAGTAATAACCTCACTCCAGGCGCTTAGCACACTAACGCGCGTCTGCCCAACGATAACACAAACCGACCGGAGCCACAGCTCTTTAAGGCGCAGCCGCAATTATGAATTTCTGCGTGCGCAAACGCTCGAGCACCGAGATACCAACGAGACGCATTCGCACACGATTTCCTTTCCAGAAAAGGGAGGGGGGCTTCGATCCCAATCTTCGCAGAATCCTTCGGCCGCACACGCGCACCTCCAATAACCACGTCAATCCTTGCGAAACGCGTCCGAACGTCACTGGCATCCGTACCGTTCGCCGCTGAGCTCCCCGCAATTCCTACCTCCGCGCCCTCAATGCCTGGCTGGATAAAGGAGAGAGAGAGACGGGAGACGGCGTCAGACGCGCTGGCCCGCGCGCATAGCCTTCTCCCGAAGGCAGCTCGCAGTCAACGCCTTCCCACTCGAGAGCACCGGCTGCGTGACACGGACGACGCCGTTCACGACTTGAATGCGAAGAAAGCGTGGCGACGACCGAGAGCGAGGTCAGCATCTCGCTTCACCGCGTGGCCGGGAAGCCTCACGTTCTGAGCGAACCAGCCGGGTCACTCAGGGACCCGACGTCGAGCGTCTGCCTCCTCTCTCACACGTAACGCCGCGTCGTCCACGCGAAAGGGGTTCAACTTTCACCTTTATCTGCGCTTGCTCGGCGCGCTGCGGCAGGTGGGAGGGTGGAAAGGGGGCAACGACGGTGTAGCGAAGTGAACGTGCGCGCTAAAAGGTCGCGCGTGCCTACTCTCGCCTACGGCCTCTCCACCCAGTAGTGACGTCACGCCCCAGACGACGATCAGACCACCGACGTCGGCTTCGCTTGCTGGCTGCATTGCGCTACCTGGCCAGAGTATCCTCCAGTCTTCCTTGTGGCGACAACATGTGCGGGAAAGAGAGACGCAGACAGGCAGACTGAGAGAGAGAGAGTGATGGAGAGAGAGCGAGAGGGGGTCGACAGTTGGCGGTTATATTTATGCGCACCGGCGGGTCGGTACGAAGTCGGCGCCCGTCTTCCATTTTTCTCGCGATGCTCTTTCTCTCGGCGCCAGTTCCGTGCGGGAGTCAATTGTACAGACGGCAACACGTGAACGCCTTGGCGAAACGACGCGTCTAGAAAGCGACGTCAGTACGTGTGAAAATCGCACGGAACGCATTCCTAACGTGTTTCCGACGGGAGGCCGCTGCGTCTGCAGCACGTCGAGCGACGCCCACAAATGTAAAGACGGCTCAAATGTGAGGCCCACGTTGCTTTGTTGGTAAGGGTCGAAAGCCAGTCTGCATTGATTGCACCGTAACCAACGCGTAGCGTAAGACTGATGGTGCCGACGTCACGTCTGAAATAGGCAGGAAATAAGTGCAATGTGGTCCCCTCTTTGCCAGAGCAACATAGCATCGAGCGAAAATATATATGTTCACGTGTATAGTATGTACAATCATTAGTAATCGTGTAGAAGCCAGCCCTGCTCACGCACTTGCGTTAAAGGTAAAATCAGGAACACTGCTACAAGAATACGGCCACACTATTAAGGTCAGCGTAATCCTGCCAGCACGCGAAGCGTTGTCGCTCGGCTAAATCACGTCGCAGTAAGCCCGATATACTCACCACAAGGATGCGAAGAAACAGACGGAAAATTACTAAATATTGGGATACACATGCACGTTTCGTAATGCAAGCTGGAACTGTTACAAAGGGCGTCGCACACGGCCGTCTGGACGTGTCAAGACAACGACCAGCACGAGTTCAAGTAGGTTGACAAAAGAACGAAATTCGCACATAAGGATCTGCGTTGGAGTCTGTCTGTGAGCGACAAAGTAGTTATGATGACGCTGAAGTCACGATAGCTGTTATGCACGTCATATGACAACTTCCTTGCATGTGACCACAATATCGACGTTATAACGCTGTGCTAATTATGTAATACTAAGGCTTCTTTTAAAAGTCAGTAAACACGTTCGTTTCAGCGTGTTTTTTTTTCTGTTCCCTCTATTACACACCTTGTCTGGGTCATCCTTACTTGACAAACCGTGCGTTCCAGTCTGTATTAGACAAGCGTGCGCACCAGTCTGTATTAGTGCCATATGGTGACGTCACTTATCATTATTATACGTCTATTCCGAAGGTCTGTGTCAAGGAGCAGGACACAGGAAGGAAAAGATGAAAATTCAATGAGTCATATACACGTACAGCTTAGCCGATCTGTATGCGCCAGAAATAGAACGAGAAAACGGAAATAACACAAAGAAAGATGTGAGAGAATGCGCGGCCGATAGATCATAACGACAGAAGCGGGCACGCTCAATGACGCAATTACGAACAAATACGACTGTTAATAAGGAATAATACGGCTATTAATAAATATTAGGCGTTTATTAAAGCAGTGTCTAACGAGAGCTACAAATGCAACAGAATGCAAACAAGGCCTTCATTAAGCGTGACTCGATGCACTGCAATTCAAAATTTTACACGGCGCACTGTCGTCTGACGAAGCAAGAGACGGGCGCGTTTCCGTCCCAAGCGCCACGACCCTGCAAACGGCAATGGTAAGTGTAGCGAGACGAGAACAGCGGACAAAGACGAAGAAGGGGCGCACACAAACACATACCTAAAGCTCGCCGTGTGTGCTCACTCTTCCTTCTCGAGTGCCGTTTTCGTCGCACCATACTTACCATCATGATTAGTGTCAAACACCTAGCTTCAATGTTCCGTTTTATTAAGGGCCTTCCCGTAAACTTACTTTCCTTAAATAATTTTTGCTTACAAGACATAGAAAAATATAAAAAAAACACAAGCAGCAATGTCAGACAAGCGCGCTGACTCGAGAGAACGATTCTCTCGATTCTCTGGAAACTTGCCTGCGTTCTAAACCTTTCTAGCCGCTTGAGTCAGGTGCGGAATATCGACGAGGTGTCGCCGAACGGGCGCAAGCGCCCGTTCTCCTTTTTTTCTCGCGAACGCATGCGCTAGCTTTCCTATTCGGGCAGGCCGGCGAAGAGGCCGATCCGTTCGCTGTCTTAGACGGCGAGCAACTAATCGATGCCGGAGCGGCGGACTTTCACGCACGCGCTGGCAGCAGTGCGGGGCAGCCGTTTCTCAAAGCCCTTTCTCTCTCTCCATTCTCCCTCTCCCCCTCGTTGCCGCCCTCTCCCAACGGTGGCCCCACCAAAACACTCCGGGGCCGAACGACCGACCGATGGACCCGGCGGGCAGGAAGACGGGAACGCGTTCAACTTTAACCTTTCCACAGCCGGGGACTCCGGGCCACGGCTCGACCTGACGAAGCGGTCTTATTTCATTTCTACCCTCAACGCTCGAGGGAGAGAAGACGACGGTGACGTCATGCCCAGACGACGTCGCGCGCTCCAGCCTCTTCCTCATCAGAAGCGAGGACGCAGGGCAGCCTTCCTCCTCGTCCAACGCCGCCGTTGAGGCGACCGCAGCCGAAAGGGAAGAGGGCCGGGGAAATGGAAAGCAGGCAGCGCGCGATCGGCCTCCCAAGAACTGCCTCTCCGCACGCCTTTTGTTGGGTAAATATAGCAGCGCGCGCCAGCGCCCGCTGCTCGAGCTGAAGGCCCGCAGGACGCCTGTTACCCTTCTCCCGGTTAATACCGCCGCCAACCCGCCCCCCCATCCAAACGCCGCCCTCCAACCCAATCCAGGAACGGGCGAGGCACTGTTTCGTCGCCGCCACCAGCTTGCCAGGATGTGTGCTCCGCACGAACCACGCATCGCGCTTTCCAAGAGTGCAGGGACGGCAAATATTGCGTCACTCAGGTCGAACACGGCTTGCACGGAGGCGCTTACGAAAGCACGCAGCAGCCCATTTGAAGAGTGTTAACGTTGACATTTTATAGCCTAATATTATTTTTTTCTTTCTTTCTTCCCTGGTTGTTGCTCTTACTGCTCTATGTTTTCTCGCTATCTACATTTAGATAACAATAATGCATTGCACGTCGATGTCCTGCGGTAATGCGTTATTGCATTGCCCCTCCTAGGCTGTTTTATAATTTTCTTCTTAACCAGGAAGTGCACGGCTGGAGAGAGAGCGTTAAATATTAATTAAACTGTGCGCGCAATGCGTTCAATCGGCTATATGCCCCAATAAAGCTGTGTTGGATCTTGAATTTAGAACATCGACGCTCGTTTTATAGAGGGCACTGTAACTGTAGATACAGCACTCACGCCAGGGACACTTGAGACGATAGCAGTCCTGAACAAGCGCAAAAGGTTGCTTTGTTGCTTTGAGCAATCGTCGTACCTTACGTAGTTCAGGCGCCCCCTTCTCGCATCGACTGAGCGAAATAAAGAAAGATAAAAAAAATACAGAAAACACTGGCGAAAGCACGTTTATAGGCAGCCTTGAGGTTGTTTAATAACCACAGACAACTGGGGAGGTAGGCTACATTATCAAGTCGGCTATCCTAATGCCCAGTCAACAAATTGCAACTGCACATTTGTCCACAAATATCTGCATAGATACCATAAGCACGCATACTAGATCTACAAAAGAAAAGCAAAGTAAATGCAAGCAAACAAAAAAGACCAAACCAGTATAAAACGACCCATATGCATCCGTTTTAAACAAAATAAGTTCATGGGCGCTGTGGAACAAAACACAACCTCGTCATCAAACTGCCTTGAGAGAAAACGTCGACAGGAACGATAAGCTGTATCTTCTGTGTAAGCCAGATAACTGTAAGAAGCTAATGTTCGCCCCCCGCACAAGTACCCGCCCAGCATTTCACGGAAGTATCAGAGATTGATCCTGTGTTTAATGCCATCAACCTCTCTGAGCGAGGCGGCCCGCTATAGCACTGTTGCATGTTTGTCACGAACTCATACACAAAACCGGCGAAGCTGATTGATCCCAGGTGTGTGGAACAACTTTAGTTAGCGTTGTGTAAGCCCTCCACAATGTTATAACAGTTAAATGTTCTTGGCGTTGACGACTCCGTTTGTCCAGTCACTGCACGGCATATGCATATGACCTCCGAAGAAAACGAGTAACAGCGCTGAACCACGGGACGTGACTTACAGACGAAGCGCTATCTTCAGCCAATATTTTATTGCGCACACAGCAATATATGCAGGGGCTTGAACGGGCAGGAGGGAGAGACGCATCAAGAATTATGCCTTAAGGACAAGTCTTCATCGCAATAAAAGAGAGAGAGAGAGAGAGAGAGCGTGTCGCGGTCGTGCCTTCACACAATGCGCAGCAGTTTTAATTCCCAGCTGCTCAGAGTGCGCAATAAAATATTGGTTCAAAAATCAGCGCTTCGTCTGTCTCAGCCGCGTCCCATGGTTCAGCGCCGTTACTCGCTTTCTTCAGACATGGACCAACCAGTCCAAGTTAGCACGTTATCGCAGTGCATATTACCTGGCGTGCGGGCCACTCACTCAGCTCAGACAAGTATGAATAGCACGTCGCCGTGCCAACTCGGCTGCTGCTCGCATTGCCATTTTCTTCTTTTCTTTTTCCGTGTTCTGTTTCTCTGGCCATTCATTTTTCTCATTTGCAAGTTCTTTTCCACAAACCCTTTTCAGTGCCCCTAGGCAACTTACTTGCAAAGCAGAAGCTCCTTCACGATGGTGGCCATATTAATAAATGTACGGAATTATTCAAAGAAAAACGAAGTCCATCACATGTCACGGCACTAGACAATCAGGTCTCCATACTCACGGCACCAATTCCAATTTGGAGGATGACGATGCAAGGGGACAAAAATGAATATTCAGCGGTGCATGTCGATGAACCGTACACGTGTCTAAGGCATAATCAAAACATACACACCAATAGTTAGAGCGATAAGCCGAAGAATCATATCTCTTTTTCAGATAGCGACACTCATAGCCTGCTCACGCACCTTTCTTTCAATTTTGCAATTTCATGTGCCTCCACAATCTCAATTGTCATCCTGCTATGAAACCTATGCAAAATAAAAGTGCTCTCAAACATCGGTTTGCAGGGAAACTCTCGGCAGTAAGTGCCCAAATATCCCGAGATTACTCCAGTGACATTACATTGATGCTCTTTTAAAAAGAGTCTCCCATTGATGCACCTGCCAGTTTGACAAACATGCGTTCTTACGCACGAAAGCGGAATGGCATATACGAGGTTTTTGAGTGAAGGTTACAAATTGTTTGCGATGTTGAGTAGAACATGCGTTCGTATTGTTATTATATGAATTATCTGAACAAAAAGTAGCGCTGTTGATGTGTGTCTGTCTCTACGTCTTCGTTCAGTCGCGCTTACACATTCTCTCCCGGATTCAAACCAACTAGCCCGTCAACGTGCTTTAACCGAAGGGGGACGCCTCGAATGCGCATTTTTACTTTCAAGTAAGATTAGTGTATACGTTCTGCGCACGCAGTAAAAAAAATAGACAACTGATTTCTTTTTCCTATCGGAAAATTTTCACATAAAAGTTGTACCTCCCTTCTTTTCATTCCTTTTGCAACACCTTCGATGTACCTGCAATATCTTTTACTTAAAAAATGCTCCACTAACTATGGCATAATCTGGTTCGTCGCGTGAGTCCCAAGCTCCACTTTCGTCCCGTTAAGGTTTCGTTCTTGGCAAATGCACGCCATCAGCTACTCAGCTGTCGGATAGAACGCCAGTTATCTCAAGAGTTGGTTTGCAGACTCTCGAAATCCTGCGAAGCGGTTCTGGCTCGCGACCACGCATTGCTCACTTTTCGCGAATCTAGCGGCACTCCCCCCGCGATTCCCAGACGTGGAAGACGCTTCACAACGAAAAGAAAAAAAACTCAGCGGAGCAATGCTGGGAAGCAGTCGGTGACGCATCATTACCTCCAGTGCTGTGTGTTGTGCTTTCGTATAGTTTATTTATTTTACTTTTTATTTTTTTCGCTCTCTCTGGCGACCTTATCAGCCAGTTCTCCCAAACGATGCAGTGCAAAGCAGATACAGCCAACGACCGATCGGAGTGCAAAAGACACCCGAGGCAAAGGAGCGCTTGCAATAGAAAAGTGGCGAGTCACTCATGCGTGGCAAGTGACGACGCGGGAGGCGGCGCAGATTTTGTTTCAAGTACTCCGCTGACGAGAAAGCGGAGTTCGAGCCGTTCTATTTGAGTCGGTGGGAACTACTGGGTGATCGGCAAAGCTCGCGCATTTTTGAACTCTCGCCGCGTATTTTCAGAAAGGTCAGAGTACCTGTTTTGCTTCTGTGGGTGCGCGTGAGAAAGAGAGAAAGAGTTTGTGGGTAAGCGAGCAAGCGAGTGCGTGTGCGGGTGCGGGCGCGCGCGCTCGTATTTTTTCTTTCTTTTTTTTTTGCAGAAACTTTCACAACTTTCACCACGTCTTGTCAGAAAAGAGTTTTGACTGAGGTCAGCTCGGAACGTCACCACAGACTGCGTGTCAAGTCTGCAGCCTACTTAAGGAGAACACGACTTATGAGCACTTGCGCAGGGGCATCAGATTCAACGACTGACAATCATTTGATAACGACAAATCTCGGCCAGACGAGTTTTCGTCAAGTCCTTGACATGAAAGACTCGCACATTGTCGTAGAACGCCGATATCAGGCGATCATAAAGGGGACCACCTAACCAGAAGTGCCGAAACAGAAAGGCGCTGGACAGCCTTGTAAACAAGAGTATTGTGTTCAGCACCATCTGCGTTAGCATGAGTGATACAGGAGCGCATCGCCTTAATGCCTGGAAGTGGGTCGAACGGGAAGTCGATTTCAGTAAATTGACGTAGACGGTTGGCGCATCGCATCGAGTAAGGGAGGGAAGAGAGAAAAAGCAAGAAGGACGCTATGTCCACAAACGTTTCCTATAGGAACACGCAATACGATCTTGCATTTCCGAAGGCCAACACGGGACGGCGCAAACCGACGACATGACGCACTAAGCGTAAACACTGACGCATCTCGCATCGCATTAGGGTAATGCGCTAGCGCATGCGACGCGCAACTGTCGCCTTGAAACAAACGCATCTATGTTTCCCTCAACGAACGCGCAGGAAAGATATGACATGTCACTGAGCTCGGTCACGCGTGGCGCATGTAAAGCGATACCGCTGGCAAACCGAACCAATGCGCGACAACGTGAGCTCTTCTATCCGTCGCCCGCAACGCAAACAGGATTCGCGCCCTCGGTTCGAACCACACGCAGCAGAGAGAGGAGTGTCGAACGTCGAAGAAGGAAGGAGAAAGCAGCGAATACAGGGGAGCGGAGGAGACGGGGGAAGTATCGGGGGCGAAGGGTCAGGAGGGTCGCTTCGCGTGTCGAGCGGGGAAGTGCACTCGCGGGCGCGCGGATTACGAGGAGAAAGGGGGGGGGGGGGGGGGAGCACGGAACAGCGCCGCGCTGGGTTAACGCTTCATTACAGTAATTACGCGGCGCGCCTTTGCTGCCGTTCCAGCTAGTTCGCGGGTCTCACGCGGGCGATAGCGAGGTGTGCCGTTGCTCGCGGCCCCCTCTAGCTGCTGCTGCTTTCGGCGCTGACCCCGTTGCGTGCGACGGGGTTCTCTCGCTGACGGGATCGCGGACACGCCCAGCGCGAGCCGCCGAAGGCCGCGCACGACGCTAACGGCGCAGCGAGCGAAGAGGCGCGAGAGAAACGGTGTTCAGTGGGGAAAGCAACCACGGGGTCGAGCCCGCGCGCCCAGGCGCGTACGTGGCCCGACCCGCGAAGGAGAGTGATGCGCGCAGCGAAAGGTCGCTTCGCGCGACCACATCCCCATGTGATTCTTTTTGTTTTGTTTTTTGCCAAGATTTAGCTTAAGCGGCCCGCCAAAAAAGACGACAAAAAGGTCGGAGAGGTACCGAAGGCGAAGAGAAAACCGCAAAGGCGAGAAGGATATAGAAACGTCGACGCAGCGGGAAGTACGTGGGGTAGCAACTTGTTGTTGGAAACGTTTATTTCGCTGAAGCGGAACCACAGGTCCCTCGCTGACGCATCAGGCCCTTCGGGAATGGAGAAGCAGAAACGAGAGGGCTAGAAAAGATATTAGGCGCAGGTGTATAATAATCAAACAAAAGAAGAAAAGAACAGCAAGTGTGCAGGTGAAGGGAGGGCCCCAAACTGCGCCAGTTAGTGGGGGAAGCAACAACGGGTGTTCTTCCTCATTTGCGCTCTCTCCTCCCTCCTCTTGCTTTCTATATCGCATATATTTTGTCCCTAATTTCAGGGGCTCCTACTTATCTCTCGTACATGAACCGCAAACTGGGCACGGTCGCGAAAAAAAAAAATACGGCAATCTTCGGCAGGCAAGGAACACGCACGGTTACACGCACAACACCATGTCCCACACAAACGCACTATCTTCCTGTCTTTTTAGAGCTCAGGTCTTAGGCGCCCGTTCCTGCGGCGAGCACCGGCACAACCAAGCGAATGAGAAAAGGATGAAAGAGCGAATGCGGAGCGCAGCGAGAGATGAAAGACGCGAGGAGAAGCGGAGGAGGAGGGTGCAGCAGAACTATGAGATGGAAAAGGAGAAGGGGAAATGGTAAGAGAAAGGGAGAAAGGCGTACCGCGGTGGCGATGGCTACGAGATGGCGCCAGAGTAGTGTGTGTTGACTGGGAGGCCCTTCTGCGGCGGCTGCTGTGAATGGCGCCCACGCGTCGCCCACGCGCTGCCTCTCGCGGCCTCCAGTTAGCGAGGCAGTCGCACCCCGCTTCGCTCCCCTTGCAACGTGCCACACGAGACAGATTGTCGGCGCCAGCCAATGTATCGCGAAATGAAAACACGTACAGGGCTGAGCTCAAATTTCGCATTAGGGAGTACAGTATGGTATGGCATTGTAGCGAAGTGACGCAGCCGTTAGATATCAGACGCATCAGCTCACCAGAGAGACGGAAGATGACGGGGGATGAGCTTTAGCAGGGGCAAGTCCAAATCCGCAGGTACGACGACGAGAGTAGCATTTGAACAACTAGATTTATTAACTTGGCATTTGCCGTAAGTTTAAACTGTACAAAAATATTTACAAACAGAACGATGTCATACCCGTCGTCGTCGGCCTGCCCGACCGGCCTGGTCTCCCGTGGTGAAGTTGCGCCGTCCGCTGCTGTCTACTTGCTCACTCCTTAAAACTACTCGAACTATTCCTTAAATAAGTTTACACAGCATCCAAGAGACAATTTTCTCCACCAATGGGCTACTTCGTTACTCCGACCAATCAGACAAGCCGACATCGTCCAATAAGCGGCAGAGTTCAAGGGGTCGAGAAATGGTCGCGTCAACACTCCGTACACAAAAGCACTCTGACCATAACTAATCGGCTTTTGACAGCCGAGCGTGGGACGAGGACGCGTCAGGTGCAAGTGTGACGTCAGGCGCGGCGGCCGGGCGGCAGTACATGCCCGGCGGCGCCGCGGTTATTTGGGGTACAAGGGTTTGCCCCCGCGTCGAGGAGCCCACAAAATTCCCGGAAAGCAAGCAAAGAGGCCCGCGCTGTACTCTTTTCGCGACAGTATGAAGAACTTTATTTAGGTCCTGAGGGATCAGTCTGGGACTGATGCGGGCCGCTCCCACGTCGGGACAGAGAGGCCGAGCCCTTCTGCGTATCGTAATATCGTAACCGTCGGTAATTTTTTTATATCTCATTTTCTTAGTTTTGTCACGGTCTCAAGAGCTGGCGTTCTGCAACGACCGCACTGCGTGCAATACTGCCTAAAAGCAATTATTTTATTTTCGTTGCAGCCGACTCATGAAGCAGATTATACTCCTCTAGCTGCCCTCTTGGATCTATACTGAAGCATTTAGCGTTTAGGCAATAGCGTTTAAGCAATAAAATGTAGATTTTACCATAGCAGACATGAGACGATGGTTACTTCTTCAACTTACATGGAGATGCGTCTTTTGGCATCCAACCATGGTATATAAATTTGAAAAACAAAAATGTCTTTCACGTTTGTAACATACAAGTAGATAATAAAAACCAGCTGGAAAGAGTGATTATGTCCCATAGCTATATTTAGGTCTCAGCGGGCAATGACGACACGAACGTACCTAAACAGGGAGCGCTATAAAATAGACCAAACGGAGAAAGAGTCGAAAGGAACAGGGCGTCGTAGTCCATGAAGGAAGTCTAGCTTCGACAAGTCACGATCGTTTCTAGAGAAGGAATCTAGGAACAAGTTTAACAAAACGACGAAACTGAAAAAAAAAGGAAAAGAAGGAAACGGGTCGATAAAAGCACTCTCCCAAAAAAGAAACACTAATGCCGGGGCAGTTATGTTTATCTAGCGCCGCGCTAATGTTCTTCCGTTGCCCTCCTAAGCAAAGAGCGAAAAGAGAGGTGAGAGAACGGCAGATGCTCCGCGACTTAGAGTAAAAACCCAAGCAGACAAGTGTGAACACCAGAGTTCTTTTCTTCACTCTCTATCTGTTTCCCTTTTTCTTTTTTTTTTCGTTTGTGTGGTGGACGGGGCACCAATGTTAGTGCCTACGAGCAATGAGTCGCCTAAGTGTGACAGGGGAGAATACCATAGTGGTCCGTTCAAAGACAATGCACTCGGATACGTTTTCTCAATATTTGATGCACGAAAAAAAAGAAGCACAACAACAAAAAATCCGTGCATTTGATTTTGGTATATTCCACACTCTACACAATTGTCAGATTTCTACGCTATGCGGTCTGTCCACTAGAGGCGCGCTACACAGGAATTTCGTCTTCAAAATCTTTATGGCAAACTGTGCACTGCTTGTAGTGCAAAGAGACGCGGAAAAATGCAACTAGTAGACAGAAAAATGACGTTTAACGTCAGCCAGTTGCGTTTATCTCAGTCACTCAGTGGTACAACCAGCACGCTTATCTGTGAAGTATCGCCAACTAGACCTGTTCATAACCTTGCCAGTCTTCAAAATCGCTTGTTCTGTCCTGGCTAGTCGAGTTCGATCATCGCGATAACGACGTGACGGCGACAGAAAAAAATTTCAAAAAATAGCCGTTATTTCATGTCGAAACAAACACTTGCATTGCATGGTTTTTATAACAGCGACTGTTGCTTGGTGACATTCCCAAGTAAAGTCAGGGATAGCAGGGCTTTGCGATGAAACATCGAAACTTTCGCAGCAGACTCAGGGACGCCGCAAGTTGAATTCGCATAAGAAAATTTGACGCTAACTGCCGATGTGTCAGCCGAGAGTAACAGCAATAACTTGAGCGAACCTCGCGACCGCGTTGTAATGCACTATATTTTTGTGGGCAAATACTCCGTCCCCTGTAAGCACACGGTCCTTCCGACATCGTAGGAAGTCCCGTTTACGTCGCACTACTCGCAACCATTTCAGGCTCTATCGCTCTCTTCCAGTCATTCGCGAAGTGTGGCTAAATCTTCGGCTGCAGTCGAAGTTAGCATCTTAAAAACGAGCATCTGGGCGACAGGTGCTTCACGCGGGCGAAGTACCGAGCACGCAGAGCACCGTGCGATAGACGCGACAACGCACCGCCAGCAAGAAAAGAAAATGTTAGCTAGGAGAGGAGGCGGCGTGTGTGCGGCGTAGACGAGGAAGGGGACTGTGGGGGCGAACACTGAACGTGTGATCTCAATCGAAGAAGACCGCGGGCGCCGAATCAAGCTATCTGACAGGTCTGCTAGGGTTGAGGCGAAGAAACAAACAAAAAAGAAAACGATGGAAGCGAAGGCCCACAGTCGAAGAAGGCGTGGAGATAATGAGAGCGACCAGCGCGCGCTTAATCGAGTGTGAGGCGAGTTAGGGACCGAGGACATGGAAAGAAGACGGAGGGAGGGAACAGTCCAGCGGAGGAGAAGGGGGCGGGGGGCATCAGGGACGTCCGAGCATCGACGTCGCCGACGAGGTTCGCGGAATGCCAGCCGACGCCGGGCGACAACGCCCGGGAGCCCAAAGCGTCCGCGCGACCCCGGGGCCGGCGACAATCAATCGACCGAAAGGGGGAAGAGGGGTGGGGGGGGGAGGGGGGCTGAGGCGGTAACGGCGAGTCAGCGCTTCGGTAGCCTACACTGTGGCCTCCCCCTTTGCACGCCTTTCCCCTGCCTATACTTCGCGCAACTCGGAAGCCGTAAGTGAAACACGGCGCACCAGATCGCAGTCGCCGGGAAGGCGGACAACGAGGCGCCAAGAAAGACGGAAGATAAAAGCGCAGCAAGGCGTTCAGTGAAAGGCGCTGCGCGACGAAGATAACGGCTGGCCGGCCGGAGCTGGGCGTCGTCCGCTGTGATTTCCGCGTTCGTTGCCCAATCGCTGCGCAGAGGATGTGCACGGATTGCTTCAGGTGAGCAGCTCGCGGCCGGCCTAGTGGCTGCGATGGTGGTGGTGGTGGAATTGGCCGTGGGTGGATCTAGCCTTGGTAGAAGAGGCGGCAATTGCTCCAGCGCGGCGCCGCCTTTCTCAGGCAGCAGATAAATGCGGAAGGATTACTGCGCATCGTGGCAAGCGCACGAACAGCTACAAGCAGCAGTCGGGCGGACTACACATATAAACAAAAAGTCGGCGGCCTTCCTTGCACCGTCATCATCACTTGGCCTTTGTCGAGCCATGCGCATGTACTACTTCATCCAACGAAGGAAGGCGTTATCATTCGCTCGGGGAAGAAGGCGACACTGTTGTCTTCTTAAGGTCCAGTGTCCGCGATGAAAGACGAAATTGTCCATGGCAGCTCGCGTCCCTGTAGACTCACATGTAACTTCCAAGCCCGAACATCACGTGGTGTGAAGCCACCTACAAAGGTCGACGCTTCTGTTAGAAATGTTATGGCGTGATGAAAGATACTCACGCCAAACATTACCGGCGTCTCCTTCCTTGTCTTCCTACTCATATACCTCCTTCACCAACCGGGTGATAGCCAAGCAAGCACTTTTCTAATAAATATTCCCCTGCCTTCTCTTCACCTTTTCAATTATCCCTCTCTCCGCTCCGAACATGTGGCATCAGATGACGTCACGTCAATTCACGCAAAATATTGGAAGTTGTCAGCGATGTATTGCTGGAGCTCTTCTACTGGCTAGATCGATCTAGAAAGAGTGACCAAATCGGAAGAGCGGTATTCCCACATTTGGGATACTCCCGAGAAACAAGTACTGTCGGCGTTTCACTCCTTCGACCTCAGCTTTCGACAAGTGCGGAGAGCTACTTCACCCAAGCGACGAAGAAACATAAGAGCTGGTGCAAGGGGTTTGAAATTCTAAGAAGAGTTCTCTCGTATACAAGGATCAATGATTTCTTCATGATGTGCTTGTAGGAAACACCTGGATAGCAGGATCGTTCTCTTTACTGCGCTGTACTGTTATACAAAGGACAAAAGAAGAGACGCACATGTGTGTCAGTCTCTCCTTTTTTGTCCTTTGTATAGCAGTATATCACAGCAAACAGGACGATGTCATACCAACTAGCCCCAGTCGAAGCATTATGGAAAGCAGGAGTTAGCACAAAACGGTTTATCATTTTCTTCTTCCACGAGGCGATAATAAATAAAGGATCAGAGTAAACCTACGCAAGTCGCGAACGCAGCAACCAAATCCTCAATTACGGCCTTTAACACACGCAAACAATATTTCAAAACTGACGCTAAGAACCTTTTTCAAAGACTCATGCAGCCGAAGTCACTTCGATGCTGTCCATTGACCACACACATACGCACACGTCTAGAACACGCCAAAAAAGTGAGGAAGGGCGGGTACTATGAAAACTGTAGGATTGAACGAGAGTCGGAGCCCCCAGCTCCACGCGAAACGTTTCTACAACTCGGCTCGCCATCGACAAAGCAAATGTCGCCTAATTACGCAGACAATCGCGGTGGGGAACAAAAGATCTGTGGTCCGGCGTAAAACAATTACGCGAATGTTTTGCGTCGATCATCCGGCGAACCCGAGACAGGACACGCTCTCGAGAGCGAAATCAACTGAAAGCGCAGCGTGGGATCGCATACATAGAGTCCGTCGCTCGCACGAGCGACTCGAGTTGCGCTCCTACACTGGAACAAGAGCTCCGGGGGTCCGGACTCTCTCTATATGGAAATGAGGGGGGCTGGGAGGGAGGTGCCCGGCGTTTGAGACAAAAGCGAGCCGTATGCGTTCAACGCCAGCGGCAGGAAAGCCCGGGACACAACGCACGGGCGGACGGTGCAAGGGTTAAGATATAGCGTGAAGGGAGGAAGGAAGGAAGGAAGGCAAACGTAGGGGTCCTTGAGTGAGCTATACGGCACTCCGTTCTACGTACCCCCGCTCCCCTTTTTATCTTTGTACTCTCGTCAAGCGCAAGTAACTGCAGAGACAGAACACGGCTTGTGCGCAGTCCAAGGGCCTATAGTACCGCTACCGCTGCCTCCTCCCGGCGAAAGGGCAGCGCCGCAGAGTGGTTCGGGCAGGAAGGGGCGCGGGGCCGACTGATCTAAATGCGGCCGCACAAAAGCAGTGCTCGCAGAAAAATAATCGCCATGCAGCTCCGCTGCTTCCTTTGCTCGTACCGCTTCCACGGCGGCGGCGGCAGCACGCGTTCTCCTGCTGTTTCTCTTGTTGACGGTGCTGTACTGCCCTGCCGATGCGGCCGTATGCCTAATGCAGCGACGCATGCATGCATCGATTTCCGTTCAGACAAATCTCACTGCTCTGCCCCCCTCTCTCTCGCGGGCCACCGCTGCTCCCCTCTCTCTCTCCTGTTCCGCAATGTCTCAGTAAACTGTGCATCGACGTGACGCTGCTTTTGTCTCGCGTAAGCACAGAAAGAAAGAAAAAATAACAGAAAGAAAGAAGCTGTGCCCTAAATATGCCAACGGCTTCTCTTCCCTCTACTTTCTTCCCTTTTTCCTTTTTATTTTCTTTTTTTAACATAGCGCCACGCTCAGAGCCAGCTCGGACGTCGAATTGAGCGGTTTCTCACCCCTCCTCCTCTGAAAGCTCTTCCCCCTCCCACCATTTTACGAGCTTCCTTTATTATTACTGTTATTTCTCACAGCGGTGTGGTTTCAATTATAGGAGGGAGCGTAAGAGAGAGGAAGAGAAGAGGGGGACGCAGGAACCGTGCTGGGTTCGTTTATCTTACGTTACAGTTCAGCGGCGGGAATTGAAGATAAAGCCCGATTCCTGTCAATGCCTACCATATCGACTTCTTCAACGTCCCTCGCCATAGCCTCGCAGCCGCAACAAGGGCAGCTGTTCTGTCTCATTAATCCGATCACCAGGACAGCAGACCGCCTGCTGCCCGTCAACCAATGTTGCACAGCCCATTTGCTTTCTATTGCGTCGCCCCACAGCGTAGATGTAAGGTCAACGAAAGAAGGGCTTTGAAGTCGACTACGCTTAACTCTCTTCCTCTTTCCGCTGTGAAGTTATCTCTCGCATTAAAGTGTAGCCCGGTCACATACGACGCGGCCGCGCCACTGTATTAAGATATAAATGTAGATTGAGTAGTGTCGATATATAACATTAATACATTCATAGACGAAGTCTCTGCATCGAAACAGGAACGTAA